>NW_008796043.1:4209082-4210523 GCF_000699145.1 Aptenodytes forsteri
TTTTTTTTTCAAAAGGGGGGGGGGGGGAAGGGCAGAAACAGTATTTTTCTTGCAAGTTCAAGTGTAAAATAAGATGCTTTAAAATAAATAATGCACCATTTCGAATCAACGCTTCATGAGATTGTCTAGGGGCCAATGCCTACAAATCCTCCCCTTATTATGTCCCAGGATGGGAGCTCTGATGCATGGACACAAAACAACTTTGCTCAGTGACCTGTGGGCGAGAGAAAATCCTTGCCAGCTCTGCAAATGACCCAGCACTGATACTTGCTTCTGTAACTGTTCACTCAGCAACACTGCGCAGTTCCGTTACGCACGCTGACATTTTTGGACCCGCGGACTGCAGCCCCGGCCAAGCCTTTGAAAACATTTGCTGATAAAATTCAGCAGGTAGTTTGGAAAAAAACGGAGCTAGAGGAGGAGGATGGGGGCTTAAAAACTGAAAGGAGAAAAGGAGGGGGGGAGTTAACCCGCTAAGCAGTAACAGTTGAGCGAAACTTGCGGCGCCGCCAGCACCCGGGTTGCGGGCAGGGGGGTCCCAGGGCCCCCCGGCTGGGCACCACCGGCGCCCCCGCAGCTTCTCGCTGCATCCACCGTCCCCTACCGAGCACGGCGGGGACGGGTCCTTCCTTCCCCAGCAAGTTCCCTCCTCGCCCCCTAAACAATTGCAGCACACCAAGTTGGCGGGTTGGGATTTCTTTTTTTTCCCCCTTCGCTGTTGGCGTTGGAGGGTGAATTGGCGTTGGCGCCTGCCCCGCTGCCCCCAGCGCCGGCTCTCTGGGGACCGAGGAGGGGCAGCACTATTCGCAGACGGCAGCGATCCCCGGCGCTTGCCGTGCCGTTCCCATTGGCCGTGCGGCCGACAGGGAGCGACGGGAGGCGGAGGGGGAGCTGCCAGCAGCAGGGAGGCAGGCAGGCAGGCAACGGGCGAGCGCATACACACACGCACGGCAGGCAGAGGCTGCTGGGGTATTGTTATCATTGTGCTTCAGCGGAGGGTTTTGCGTGCAGGGGGAGGGGTGGAGGGAGGAGAAGAAAGAGGGAGAGAGAAAGTGCGGGGCGAGCATGCAGCAGGGCTGGGGCTGGAGCAGCGGCGGGGCTGGGGTGCCCGGGCTGAGGCGCTGAGAGGACCCGCCTGCCCAAGCTCGCTGGGGGGCACCGGCGGAGCGAGGCGGGCACGATCCAGGCGTGGGGAAGGCAGCCAGGCGAGGGGAGCCGCCGCACCGGCCTCGCAGCAGCAGCGACTACTTCTTTATCTCCCAGCCTTTTGTTCGCCCATCCTCCTCCTCCTCTTCCCTGCCCACCCTCTGCACCGCGGAGGGGGCTCAGCAGAGAGAAAAGCAGCCTGACCCAGAGCTGAGTTTCACCCATCCTCCGCCCCCCTCTCTCTCTCTCTCTCCCTGTCTCTCTCTTCCCCCGCTGCATCGCTGCCCATGAGCTA
>NW_008796043.1:4214139-4228106 GCF_000699145.1 Aptenodytes forsteri
GCCCGCCCCGCCGCCTCCGCCGCAACGGGGGCAGGAGGACGCTCGTCCTCCCGTCTCCTCTTCCCCCTCTCTCTGACACCCCCGTCCCCTCACGGGGTCCCCGGGCGGTTGAGCCCTTCCCCGCAGTTTCTAAGCCACTCTTGGGGGGCTGATGACTTGCACCAGGCGAGCGAGGTGCTGAAACGCTGCTCCACGGCAGCAGGGATTTTTCCCTTGAGTCTTAAGAGGACACGGGGTTGGCTGGCTGGCGTGACACTGGAGTGTCCGGCTGGGCATGAGCGTCTTCCATGTGAAAGCAGCCACCCTGTTCAGAAACTTGTGATATGGCACTTACAGACTGTTGTTGTGTTGTGTTGGATTTTGGGTGTGTTTTTGTTGTTGTTGTTGTTGTTTTTTGTACTGGTTGATTTTTTTTGTTGGGTTTGTTTTTTGCCTTTTTTTTTTTTTTTTCCTCCTCTAGATCCTGGTATCTTGGCAGATCTGTACATACAGCTTTTCTTCCCCCCCCCGCAAGTCCTTATGTGCTGTTTATTGTATGCGCTTTCAGTTCTGTTTAGTCTTCCTAGCTCAATAAATCTTTAAAGCACAAATTCTGCAGTAAGCTTTTATTTATAAACATCTTTCTTTTTTTCTACCCAGGGCAGGTTTGAAATTAAAGCACAAGCTATGAATTAAGGACAGGAACTAGCCGTATTGCTTTTATGTATCACTCAGTGTCACTGGCACGTTACGGTTGGGGAATCCAATTTCCCCCTTGTTTGGGTATCCATTAAATCAGGTTAGGGTTGATTTTTAATAGTGTGTAACAAAATTGAAACTTGGGTATGAAATCAGATTTATAGACTTGTGTCTGTACAACACTTTCATTTTAAAAGCTTTTTTTTTTCCCCCTTTTTTCATACACACTGCAAAGAACCCTCACAAGCTAGATGCAATGCTAACTTGTGGGGTTTTTTCCCCCTGTCATCATACCTGCTACTTCTAGTTTGCAGCAGGTTATCTGTATCAGGGTCTTTTGAAATGTTGAACCTTTCTACTTACTTTTTTCCTCTCTGCAACACAAGACCTATCTACCTTTATTTTCTGGAGTTATTGATCACTTCATTATCGGTCAGTGATGTAGAAAAGCTGTCATTATGGAATTACTTGGAAGATCATAACTGGAAGCATGTTTTAAGGCAGATCTGTGGGTGCTGTTTGTGTTCAGGAAATAGGGCTTTAGATTTTTGGCAATATATAACCTGCATGAGATGTAAGAGAATGAAAACTGCACTTTATTTTGCTGGTTAACAGATCAGTATGAGTCTGGAAGTATTATGTGAAAAACCTGACAGAAGAGAGGATAAAAGGAGCGAGGCTTGCTTTTCTGGCCAAAACAACAGTTGCAGTTTTTGGAACTAGGATAACAACAGGATTGAAGAAGCAATGGGAAAGCTATCGTGAGAGTTACATTTACAGGAATAAAACTACTGTTAGTTAGAAATGAACTGGAAAGGAGAGTAGAAATTAAGTACTCAAAAAGGGATTTATTTTTTTTTTTTTTCCTAAATGTATAAGGTGCTTGGATCACTCCGTGGATATTATCCATTTCTAAATCAGAAACAAGTAAACAATAATGCAGTTTTGGAGCTTTTCGTGCCTAGGTGACTGGTTTGAATTCAAATTACGATGACAGAGGACGTAAGTTATTACTCTCTGCAGGCAGTGTTGGTCTTATTCCAGGTCTTGGGAAATGAATCCAGGTGATAAAGCTACTACCCTAAATGACACTCCTGTTAAGCTGCCTCTGCTGAGAATCCGGCGATGGCATTTCTTGCCAACTGTACCCCTCTCGTAATCACCCCCAGCAGTAGTCGCTGGCAGAACTGGGGTGAGGCATATTAACGCGGTTTTGTGCAGAAGTGGCAGTGAGATCTGCTTTTGTGGGTGCGCCTTCTGTCTCTCATAATACACCCATGTCTTAGATTATTATTTTTTTAAATCAGTCTCTTTTAAGTAGTATAGTAAATATGTGATTGTATAAGCACAAAAATGAGTTTCAGGGTGTCTTTTTTTAACAAATCGGACTCCAACATCATTAACTCCTTTCAAAGTAAATTGAATGCATTTTATAACGCGTTTCATAAGCCCCAGAACAGGATAGTTATGCGAGTGGCTCTACCTTTTTGGATGTAGATCTTTCTGTTCTGGTTTTCAGATAGATTCTCTGAAGACAAAGCAAAAGTTGAATGTGGCATGATATTACAGTGAAGAGCTCTCTAATCCTTGTCTGTCTGGTCTAGGTGATAGTGATACCAGTGACACATCCTCAAAATTCAGATAATTGCAGAACTGAAGAAAAAAAAAATTAGAAGTATCTCTTTGGATATTAAACTGGATGTACTATTTAAATATTTATTTTGTGAAAATACTTTTTTTTAAAGCTACTTTTTACACCTATTATAGGACAGATAAGGTTGTGTAAATCGACAACGAATTTTTGGAATTTAAATCATTGGTTGACAACAGGAGATAATTTTGTGTATTAAACAAGTTCTGATTATCTGAGCAAATATTGTAGCAAGCTCAGAAATATATATACTGCTGATGTAACAAGATATATATTCTCTTGTATTGTCAATTTATGTATTTTTAATAAATGTTATGTGTTTTTTAGAAAGCCTTCTACTGCTCTCTTTGTGGGTAGTATTGCTACCTAGGCACGCAGCTTCATGTGCTAGAAAGATGAATGTATAGTTTTTATGATATCAGTTTTTAAAATGTTACCCAAAATGATCATATTTTTGAACTACATTTAGTCAAGAATGTGTAATTCAAAAACTTCCTGTCTATTGTTTTTCTTTCTGCTCCCAGAAATTGGAGGAACTCCCATAAACATCACTGGAAGAGTCCTGTCATGTCCCATCTTAATTAGTTTCAGTGATGCTTTTATGTCAATAATTTCATTTATTAGTTGTTTTTAATAACTGAACACTGTAGCACATAAGACAGTTTAGTTGTGACAGAAGTGCATGTGTATATTTAAAAATAGCTTGAGGAAGTAGTGAGTAAAGTTATTTTTACTCAATACAGACAGTCTTGTGTAAGGGACTTTTTGTCATGTGGTAAGGAGCAGGAATTGTTGAATGGCTTTTCTTGCATGAGTAAGAGGATCATTTATCAGTTAAACTCTGTTTCTGTCTCTCACTGTTTTTGTAAATGCTTTTTAGGTTAACAAAAAAAGTTTAGAAAACTTGTAATAGTTTCAGTAGTTCACCAGTGCTTCCGTTAGGGTGAGAATTTAATTTACTTCAAACAATGTACACATACAAAACACGAGTCTGGTCCCCAAAGGCTATGCAACCTCTAATGTTCCCTGACGTTTTTATTTTAAATTGCTTTTTGTTATAAAGCATAGGAGGAACCTGTCGTGTCCTTACTGAATATTGCCTGCGTACTTCCACTAACCCAGTGGCACTAGTTGTGCATAAGATGCAATGAGACTTATCAGGGGTGGAGAGTGATGAAGGCAGAAGGAATACTTAATGTCTTTTGCAATAGCAGTGGTAATTATGATAGCACTTCTCACGTACCACTGAACCGAGACTCACTGGTTGGCCGAGTTAATATTGGCATATGTAGAGGTGAGTCTTTAGAGGAAAAAAGGTGGTGTACGTTATTGCAGGATGAGTTTAGGGAGGATTTGTATTTTGCCAAAGTGCGTTTGTAGTTTGTGGGTGATCTGAGAGGGACCTTTTTCACCTGGGTGTCGGGCCGTGCTGCCGTTCACCTTGAGAGGTATATAACCAAATCTGTGTTACTCATCATTTGATTTGATCCTGCCGTTCTCACTGAAAGATCATGGGAGCTCTGTCTGAATAAAGAGGGGAAATTAGGCTTCCTATTTTTAAATGGCTTATGAAAACAGATACGGGATCAGCAGCTTCCAAGATGGAAGGTATATCGCTGCCAAATCTTTTCAACATTTAACTTAAACTATTTGGTTTTAGTCAGTATTCGTGTATTTAATTAAATATCATGTTTCCAAAAGGCACATTTATCCTCTGCTCTAGGCACTCCTTGACATATTTAAAAAATATATTTTTACCAACAGACTCCTCTAGGAACTCCTCCATTCCTTATAATTAGCATATAATTATCACCCAGCAGCTGAAGACATAGTTGAAATTTTGTGATCCCCCAAAAGAGTTCTTCCAGATAGGGCTTGCAAGGTTCCCCCCCCGCAAGGTTGGGAAAATGCAGCGTCCTCCTGTAAGCATTAGCAGCAGTTTTCGTGAGCGGAGATGTTCAATGTGAGCCATGCAATGGCTATTATCAAACCAGAGAGAGGAGGTTTCCTCTCTTAAATAAATAAGTATATATAGTCAAACACAGGGCTGATTTGGGTCTGGGTTTGTTTTTGGTTTTTTTTATTAAAATATGTGACTTACGGAAATTCCACTTGGTTTTGTTATTGCAGTTGAAATTTTAAGACGTTCTTCTCTGATAGGAGCCGTGGCTTGTCTGGAGAAGCACATGTCTTGGAAGATGCAGCACTCCATGTTCTCCTAGTTCGGGGAGGGGGGAAGTCCAAATTGGGTTATGGCTTTGTGCTACGTGGGATATACCAAATAAATGTCTCCGTGTTTAATAAAGCAAATGAATGTTGTCTCTCAGTTGGGGTTAACAGAATAGGCTATGAACACGGTTTGTGGGACTTTCTAATTTCTAAAGCTACAGGTAACCTGTGGTAACCAGTGGTGGTTTAAGGCAACTCATTTTAAACCAGATGGTAGCATAAAAGTTGCAGATCCTGTTATTTTGGGAAAGTGTTTGAGAGCTTTAAGTGTTGGTTTAAGAAGCTGGATTTTCTGATCTAAAATCTCCTGGTTCATGAAGTAGAGCACTAATCAGAAGTGAAGATGGCATAACAAAAGCCCTTTCTGGTGTAACAGTGACCCCTGGGAGGATGTAGCCTGGCACCCACTTTGGAAGCTTTTGGCTTCCAGAACAATTTGAACGAAAGGCACTTTTCTTTTTCTCCAGTTGCAATCTACAGTTGAAAACAAATTGTACTTGACTACATTCGCTGGAGTACTGAGTACCGTGAGGGTACAAATGGTTGCAGCTCTTCTTTGCAGCAAGTCAGACATCAAGAAGGAGTTGCTGAATGTTTTCAAGTTTAGCATCTAAAGGATTTCGGAGATGTGTCTACCATCCTGCAGAGTATCTTTCGTATGCCTTATGGTAGTAAGTAGAAACTCGTCAAAAAATAAGACCCACTTTGTATAACATATTCTGCTGTGTCAGATGATGTATGTACGCAAAACTAAAAATGGATAGAATGATTGCTAGAGTTACTGGAGTTGTGAATGAGTATTGGGTACCATCTTGGCCTTTAAATTAATGAGGAAACACCCAGTCTTTAAACACAGTCACAAATGTTTCTGTGATCTGTGCTTAAGTTGAATATTACTGTCACAGTTGCAAATTAATGTTGGTTATTAAGGAGGGAGAGCTCAAATACCCCATTCCTGCTCTGTCATACATATAATTATGTCAGACGTTGTTTTGAGCTTCGCACAATAATGCCCTGTGAATTGGCTGGATTTGGCAACTAGCAGCTGTACTATGTCCAATTATAACTGTATAGTATGATGTTTTCTCTGATGCATACCCGTCCGTTTCTCACTTTACTACCTAGGCTTATTTTCCTACAGGACTAAGCTACACTGAGCATAAAAGAAAGCAGTCTTTCAAAAACAACTTCCTTTGCATTTTGTACAATCAATATTAAGAAATCTATTGTTGTAGTACATGCAGATGCAAACAGTGGAAAAACAGAGACTTTGATATTTCAGATTAATGGCTACTAGTGAACTCCGGTGGTGTATGGCGTATGCAGAGAGAACAGTACCAGCCCTGTTTGAAAGCTGTGTTTAAGAGCCCAATTCTGCAAACTTAGGATGCGTGTTGTGATACAAAATTGCTTCTATAGTTTTGTGTGGTGAGCTTGCGTTTTAAATAGATGTTTCTTTACAGAACTGCATTCTAAATGTGGCTACTTTCTAAAAAGTATGGAAATTGGAAAGAGGTATTAGTCCAGAACTGTCAACACTAGCAAAGCAATCCTGTCTGGCTTTAGTCTTGTTTTATAATTTATAATCTTTTCACGAGTGTGAAGCCTATATTGTTGGAAGACACTTACTGGTAGTGTTTAGAAAAAGATGTAAACATGAATTTAGAATTATGAATTTGAGATTGTCAACAGGTGGTTGTTTGGTTGGTTTTTTTTTAAATTGAGCTGGAATACAACCTTGAAATTAAACCACAGGTTTCTAGGTACTCAAATATCTAGATATGAAACTAAAGTAACTGAGGAGCAGGGTATGAAAACTGCAGGCTTAACTGCCGTAAGTATATCGAAATGGCCAATTCTTTTAATTGATTGAATAATAACTTTGACAGAGGACTTCTAATTTACATCATTTTGCTTCATAATTGCAGTTTGCCTATTGCATTTAATCTGAGATCTGCAGTACTGAGTTCATATGCATGATCTGACACCATGTTTGACTAGGTGTTAGCTCTTTAGCATCTGGAGATAGTAATGCTTGTTACTCGTTTTGCAGTTCAAAATGACTAAATAAACCATAAAGGATCAGGAAAGCAGAATAGTTTTTCAGTAGAAACCCTATTTTGCTTTAGCAAAGTCTGTTAGTACTTGAGAGGAGGATTTTCCAAGTGCTGAGCTTGTTCAAAGCTTTGTAACTCCATTAAGTAGGTTTTATATGGGTACAAGCTAAGGTAATTGCTTTCCATCTTAAAAGATAGTTTTTTAAGTAGTGTCCTTCTGTAGATGAATGTACAAGTAATATTATCTTATGTTTGAAATAGTCTTGGGAATTGTACTAATCACACAAAATCCTGTAAATTACAATAACGTGCCCCATAATCTTCACTAGCTTTCCCCTTTTTGCCCCAGATAAGGGGATAAAAATATTTCAGCATCCTCCTTTGCTTAGAGTTAAAATGGTTTAAGTCTTGCAGTACTCTTAGGCTGAACTTGATATGACCCAGTGTGTCTGAAGCTACAACTTCTACTTAATTCAAAACGCTTAATGTAGGGCGATTAAGAATTGCTGAAAATTTGAATTCTTCCTTCCCTTGTGTTTTTATTCTCAAACAATCTTTACAAAGGGCTGTTTTTGGAGAGCAGAGTACAGTCTTTTGTTTCCGGATAAAATTGATGGCTGCAAATGAAAGAATAAAGAAGGCTCTCTATTCATGTCCCCCAGCCTTTGTTTCAGTGGGCATTGTTTCAGTTTATAAGAGCTGTTTAGTACATATAGATTGCTGGAAAGGCTGAAAGATTCCCAGGCGCATCAGTACGGACTTGTTAAAAATCCTGCTATCTCCTCAGCTGCCCACCCAGGACCTTTTTGTTTCAAGGATACCATGAAAGGCTATTTTTTTTTTTCTTCTCAGTCACATTTGCTTTGAGGTCACCTTTTGTACAGTAATTTAAACAAGTCTTACTATTTTTCTTTGAAATTACGGAAACCTTATCAGACCTGTGATTTGAGTTCTAAAGCTGAGGAAACTGGCAGGTGGGATTGGAATTACTTTTTATTATTTTTGATTTACCAAAAAACTCAACATGTAAATGGACTGTTGGAGCTTAGCTACAGATCCAAGTTCCAGCTCTGCAGATACCATAGTCCCCTGGCAGCTTAAACTGTTGCTTTGTGTTTGCTTTCTCTTTGGAGTCCCCATGTAAACATTTTAAAGCACATAGGTAATTGTAGATGAGATACTTGTGTAGTACTTAAGTCACAATTAAACCCACGGCACGGTTTAAGTTAACTGGACCCTTGATAATTACCAGTTCTCTTACTGGGCCCTTGCCTAGATAGTTCATTAACTTGGAGTTAGATAGTAAATTTTTTTTTTTTTCTTACTAGTGTCAGTGTTGAGCTGCTTAGTCAGGATTGTGTTGGTGTAAGTGCAACTCGATGTGTTATGAATCCCTCTTTGTATTAGTGATAAAGTTATCCTAATAGGGTTGGCAAGCTGAGCTTGGCCATGACTGTCAGTGGAGAGGTTACACTGCTGCCTGATCTCTCATCCCTGAGGAAACCCTTGTGGTTTGAGATGCTCCTGTCCCACCTCCACTGTAATGCTCTCTTTCCCTGAGGTTACTATGGTAAACAGTTATAACACCATCATCTCCTCTTTCTCCATCCCTTCTTTTCTTTTTCCTGTAGGGCTTTCTTTGCCAGGTGTATGCAGATGTGCTTACATGGCCTTGAGTAGGTCTACCTGATGGAAGCCCATCTGGGAAAGTAAAAAGGAAAATCTAATTTACGTCTTGATCAGATTTAGGTATGGTACAGCAGCACAGTTGCTCGTGCTGTCAAAGACCATATACTACATCTGGGCATACACATGGATAGGCCTTTAGTTGGCATGTAGGCGTGTTTGAGATTGTGTGAGGGCTCTCACAATTTCTAGGATGTGCCTCAGCCCAAGCTGGCATGGGAGCTGGCCCCTCTGCCTTGTGCAGCGTGAAAGGGGTTTTGCCATGTATGGTCACTTAGCCACATGTAAGCTGGGCTGTTGTTTTGTGTAGCGCTAAAATGAGACAAAAAGAATCCACTGAAAAGGAATCTTAGTCCTTTGCCACAGAAAATTGGATGTTTTTTTTTTTTCAACTAGGCAACAAACTGTCCTGGAAACCAGCTTAGCCATCGGAAGTATCTTCTGAACATGGAACGCTACAGAACAAACAAGTTTCCCAATGCTGTATTATATTTCTAAATAAAAAGGCATTTATGAAACCCTTTAAGAACATGATTTGAGGGGAAACTTTCTTAACAAGTGAGAGAACAAACAGTTTCAGTGGCTCTGCTCTTCCCTTGTTGTGCAAATTTAATAATGAGCTGCTCTCCTTTTAACGCCCCTTTGAAACAGAAGGAGATTGCATTGGAAACATTTGGCTTTATATGGTATCTGTTTGAATGGTAACGCAAATATAAGTTCTGCTAAGTTACTGCAAATGTAGCATTTTATCTTAGTTTACTTGTACTGGTGTAACCTCACATAGAAATACTCTAAATAAAGCATTTTAAGTCAGCGGTTGAAGTTGTTCCTCTCAAGTAATCTGGCTATGAAAAAGTTGCCGATGGGTTTTGTGCAACATTTATTTCCAGAGGAAGGAATGTTTTTGTTCGCCCTATGATTCCCCTTCAGTCTTTATGGCTGGTTTAGTGGAAATGTTCAGTTGTCAGAAGAATAAAGATTGTGTATTATTTAGATCTTACCAGACAAGTGGGATTTGTTCCTTCCATTCCAGTTATCAGAAAGATTAACCCTTTGCCCTCACGGTCCTAATTGCAGTCGTTCAGAAACAAAGACGCTGCTTGTACAAGACAGCAGCAAAATGGAGTATGTGCCAACTGGAATGTTTCTCGGTGAATGAGGGTTGCAACTATTACATAAATTTTGTCTTGCATTTCAGGCACCGATAAAAGCAACCTGTGAAGATATGTCATGCAAGACTGGATTTCCTGAAGATGTTCACAGTGCAGTGGTGTCAAGGAGTGTACATGGAGGACAGCCTCTTCTCAATGGTATGGTTAGAAAAGATGGTTTTCTTTTTTTTTTTTGTTTTTATTTCTTGTATTCATAACCATAAATCACTCTGGAGCATTTTCATCCTTAAATAGGGCACAGACTCTTGCAATAGGGTTTTTTTTTTTTTTGTTTTTATTTCTTGTATTCATAACCATAAATCACTCTGGAGCATTTTCATCCTTAAATAGGGCACAGACTCTTGCAGGAAAGAAAGTCAGCTGCTCTGTGATTATTTTTTGATTACTGTCATAGGACTTGGAAAATCTGTTGGCATTAGTGGTAGCACACACACCTCTGTTGACCGTAATTTGAAAATACTGAGCATTGCGAACCTTCCCATGATCGTCCGCTAATTCTCTTTCTCACCACAGCATTCACACTGATGTTTCTTATTACCACTGACGATACATATGCCATGAATCTATACTTAGAGCCCATGTACGAATGATGAGGAGGTAAAGAAAATTTCCCTTCTGCTTTACATCTCCCATAGAAGTACTGCATTTACACCCAGTCCTGTAGTGCTCACATTAATGCAGTGATAGTTCCCTTACTGCTTTTTCCCTGGCAACCTGAGGAGGGACACCTGTGGAAAGCAAGACACGGGACAGGCAGCAACATGAGAGAGCGGCTTCCATGAGCTCTCGGTCGGTGACCGCAGCACTGTGGGCTTTGTGAGGAGCCGTGCCAAGAGATGCAGGACAGTGCCGGCGCTGTCTCTTGGTCAGTGTGCTGCTCTCTCACCCCGGCACCTGTCTGCGTTTGAATGGCACGGTGCCCAGGCTCCCGAGCTCACAGCGTGCTCGGCAAGTGCAAGCCCTTGCCTCCACCAGGGATGCAGTGCAGTCAGTACATCTGCCTGCAGGTTGTCCAGGTTGGGAATTCGGTTCGCTGCTCTTTTTGTGTCTTTATTTTTCAGGGATAGAGTAGTCATCTGTAGGACACAGAGGCACATGCTCTGAATCTTTCCTAGATTGCCCCAACCAGTTAAGTTTCAGTATACAAGTTTGCAGAAGTAGAACATTCTTAAAAATGTGCATTAATTTGGCTGTCTTCTAAATGGCTAACATTCCCCCCCCCCATCTAATTTGGGAATTGTGGAACTGACTAAGAACATCAGTTTTAGACGGTTTCAAATACATCTTAAATAAGGACTGATTTAATTTAATTTGTTGTTTCTTTCACACATAAATATGGTTACACAGATCAAGACATTTAAATGAAAAAAATTCTAATGAGTCTGCAAAACAAATGAAGTGAGAGCTGTAGTCTTGATTTTTACATGCTGTACGTAGCAGTGTCTCTCCTTAATTATATTTTTACAGACCTGTTTTGTGCTTTTTTTAGAAGTATAATGGAAACTTGAATGCAGGATGAATTGATTAGCTTTAGTATATTTAAACTTAAGTTATTAAAGCTTTTTCTGTTCAGTTTCAAGGAAGTATATTCTACCACCACAGACTTTTCTTTTACTAAAGAATAGCTTAGAAAATCATGTATTAAAGTAAATGTTGTGCCAGTTGAGAAAATAATAAAGAGGAAAGAGAATTTTCCTTGCTTTCCCACCAAATGTGAGTTAATAGATGACTCTGCTGTAGACTCCTGCAATAGCCGTCAGCACTGAGCACTCCTTTGGTAGGTGATGCACAAAGCCGGAGAGAGGGGCAGAAACAGGGACAGCGAGCACAGCAGGCAAGTGATTTCTAAAGGTGCTGCCTTGAAACCACCAAATGTTTGTTACTGGTTAATTATCATGCCATCAGTTCATCTAAAAATGGAGATCATGCGAGTTTTGAGACCTACCCTGTCCTGTGAAAGTTCTCTTCACTCTTCATGGAATCAAGACCCTTTCTGCAATTTCTCCCCCCTTTTTTTTCCCCACCAACTAGGAACTACAGTGGGCTGTCCACTAATTCTGTGTTGGCATTGCTCATGCAAATCTGATGATAATGACTGACCAGCCTTAACTGAGTCTGAACTAGTAACTAGTAGGACGGCAGACCGACTTCCTTTCTCATTACTCATCGCATTCACACAGTCCTTTCCCTTGCTTCTCGGAAGTGAGTGAAGCATGACTGTTGGTTTGTCCTTGAATGGTATTAAAATGCATAGCATTTTAGGGAAGTAGGAATTGGAAAAACTGTAGGAGGCATACAGTATGTATCACATCGTATCAGCTGGTTGAAAAATGACCTGGGGGAGTTTGTTTCCTACCACTATTTCCTCAGTTGAATTACTGCAATGGTTAATTCTTTTGAAAATTCTGACATGCTTAAAAGCATATAATTTGCTGGTTACACATAAACATACGGTCTGTCATTGCATAGCTTTGACTTAAATTTAATTACACTGTCATTTTGAAATACTATTGTTGTCAAAAGCCTATTCTCTGGTTATTAAACTAGATTCAGATGATGCTGCAAGTTGAGTATAGTTGCGTGACATTTGCTTCTTAGGAATAACCATGGGCCTGATTCTGATCTTGGTTGCCTCACCTGTCTAACTGAATGCTTATACTAGTATGAATTCAGAAGTGAGGTGTATGCTGTAGGTTTTCTATATGGTTTAGAAGTGAAAGCTTTAATTTTCTTTGATTTTGTGCATTGATATCACAAGCACAGAGGCTTTATGGTCCTCTCAGCCAGCTGCAGAATAATTTGAACCTGACTATGCTTTCTTGACAAGTTACTTCTTAAAATACTGACCAAGAAAATGACCATATGTTTATTATCTGGCTTGTTCCTTTGCTTTTGTCTTGCACAGTAGGGGACAAGCCTCTCAAGGTCTTCAGTTTCCATCTTACCAAAACTTAATTAAAATTAGAGTTATCATATGACTTGTTGATCTGTGCCTTTCAGTTACAGTAACATAGGATATCTGGTTCTTAAAGTAGTATTATAAGAAATATTTACCTTGGAGTATGGGGCAGGGTTCCATCATGCACTATAGGATACTCTATTTTCTGGAGAGGTTTCTCTTTCTATTTCTGTATTCAGGTGGTGCTTGTTTTTGAGGGAGGGTCGGACTTGTTCCTATTACATTTAAAAAAAAAAAAAGTATAATTGATAACGACTTTGTCTTTTCATTCATATGGCTAGGATAATACGTCAGCCTCTACTAATTTCTCCTTCTGTGTATGAGGGCATGAGAGGCCACTATGTGTTCAGTTGTCACAATACGTGAAAAATCAGTGGAGCAATACATTGAGAATAACACAAATTGGAAAAGGGAAAAAACCTCACATTTATTAATGTCGGTAGAGGGAAGGAAAGAGAAAGATAACTGCCCTTGGTTTCAGGATGAGGAAACAGGGCCTCTCTTGTAGGGAAGAGATGCAGTTAGTTGGGAAGGCACAGCAAAAGAAGTTGGAAACTACTCCTTTAGTAGGTCTTGACTGAGCTGTGTAGGAGGTAGCCTGCAGTATAGGCTATGTCCTGTTGCCTCCCCCTGGCATAGTGTCACTGGTGTCCCGTGCTCCCATGTTCCCTGGTACAGACTTCACTGATTATAGCCTTTGAGACTCTTCAAATCTGATGTCTTCCACTTTGTCTTGCACAAAGTCTGGCAAGTCTGACTTCAAGATGCAGTATGCTCAGGTCACTAGGCTCATGTAAGCTAAGTACTATGGGTCTAATTTTGAATTTATTTATAATGTTTTATGTGTTGTTCCACTTGGTACCGGTCACTTCAGTGGAATTACGGTGATTTTTACCAAGGAACTAGGTGAGCTCAGAACTAGTACCTTCATCTCTGTAAAGGGAGCAAAAAGAAACTAATAGTCTCTGAAACAGAATTAAAAGAAACTTCACTCATCTATAAAAAGTGTCTTACTGATAAAATTGTGGAGTTATTTGGGCCTCCAGATCTTTTAGAATTTAATATACTTTTAAGTATTTTGGGACTAAATGATCCAACATTTTTAAAAAGAAAATCATATGCAAATAACAACTCAACAGCCATCACCTAGTAGAAGTAGGTATCTAGCCCAAATTTACAGGCACAGTACTTCTGAATTGTTTCTGTAAATAAAGTATGATTACTGTCTGGAGGACCATACATAAGATGTAGTATTTGAAGAAAAAGAAGTTGTTGGAGTTATGTTTAATATATTAAATTCCTCTTCTTGTGCTGGTTTTATTGCAGTTTTGTAGTTCATCCAGGAAAAAGTACTTGTGGCAGTTTGATATGTATGTCCAGCCTATCTATCTAATCTTTGTTCTATATCCTGCAAATTTTAAGATACAAATAATGCATTTCTACTAAAATCATTCACCTAGGCAGGTTACTTGAATGGTTATTTGCAGAATCATATCTTAAAGTTAGAGATTCTTACTCCGATAATTTATTTTAGT
>NW_008796043.1:4228117-4230902 GCF_000699145.1 Aptenodytes forsteri
TCTTACTCCGATAATTTATATTTTAGTGTTCTTATCTTTCAAAGACTTTATTTTAGCATTGTCTGTCCTGTTACTAAACGCATTATTTTTGTTCTCTGCTAAGCAAATTCATTGTCTAGACAGGATTCTTAAATGTATCCTTTTGAGCGTTGTGTAGCTATAAAATATTTCTAAGCTCTTTGAGTTGCACAATGATAAAAAAAAAAATGTTTTGGTGTTGATCACTGAGATAAGCAGTGATTATGGATGAGTAACAGCGCTGTTTCATGAGCCATTTAAGCCGGAGTGAGCTGACAGCGTTGCCAAAAGAGGCACGCTTATGCCTTTCCTCCTCTTTGAGCCTGGTACCAAGTGCTCATGAAACCATAAAATGAACGGGGTTAACCAATTTATCTGGGGTAAAACTCATATTCCTACTCCTTAGGTTTTTGCTGAAAGATTTTGTATGCTTAAACAGAGATGTGGTGTCCCTGCTGCCTTTTCTTTTCTATCAGTGAAATGCTTAGAAAATAGTATTTGTTTTGATGCTCTCAAACTGAGTGACAAAATTTGATTTTGGCATTCCCACTGACTTATTTTGTAGTTTACCATTGAAAATACCAGTTGGTCTGAAACAACCAGAAACGCGTTGCTGGGAATGTGGTACTCGGGAATTGCCTGGCATTTGAAAGTAACCAATGTTTTTTCATGATGTGGGTGGTTACATGAGTGCTGTCTGTCCGAGGTGAAGCAACTCAGCTTTTTTTGCTGCTAGTGGTGTTTTATCATTCTACGTATAAAAAAAGCCTATCAACAGCTAAGAACAAAATTCCTTTTAAAAAAGTCAGCAGTGTATCTTTTAAGGCTTCTGTCTCATTCCTTTCTATAAACAACTTTTATGCAATTGTGTTCTTACTATGGTAGCATGCACTGGTGGCTTTGATATTCCAGTGCACATTAACAGTAGAGCTAGGAAAAGCAGTTTTAGCAGAATCATATTTTTCCAAGAGGGAAATTAGTCTTTCCCCACAAAAAAAATTTTGGACTTTTTATTTTCCATGAAAAAAAATGAAAATGGTAACCACTTTGAAGTCTCCTTGTCTTAAGCAAAAAGACAAGTTGACAAGTTCCTTCCAGGCAGACAGCCAAAGAATCTCAGATGGTTGGGGTCTCTCTGTGAGCTGCTGGCAAGCTGGGAAAAAATGTTTCAATTCTTCCCAAATGTATTTTTTTTTACTGAAATTCTCTTCCTGTACCCTCCCCCGATCAAAAAAACCCAAAACAACCAAACCCCAAACAAAAACCAAACCCAAAACACCATCCTTCTAGTTATTCTTTTAAGCCTTAGTGGGAGTAAGAATTTTTTTTTTTTTTTCTCCCCAGAAGCTTATGTTGGTTCCCTCCCCCCCCCCCGCCCAGTCCTGCTTAACATTTTAGTAGGTTTAGTTTTGCCCTCTTCCATGTGAAGCAGAGTAGATTTTAATGCTGTTACTTGGTGATGCTGTGCCTTGTTGATTTATTTTATGTTACAGTTGCATTCCAATTCTCAGTCTCTTGCCTTTTTAATCCTTTTTCTCTTCTTTTCTCAAACAGCTTTCCTGTTTGTCCTCTTTCCATACCCCACAGCATCCTAAGTTCTCCTGTGTCAGTATTGAGCTTACTATCCTGGATTGGAAGAGCTGCTTCTGTTTTCTTTAACTACACTAGCACAGTGCCTGTTTTATGATGCCTGTTGTCTATTCATGTACCAAGTTCTTAACGTATTCTCAGATACTTGTCCCCTGAAAACCAGAGCTTTCTTTTGCTGAAGCAAGAGATTGCTTTTGTTAAGATGTGGTTTCCTTACTCCCTTTTCCCCATTCCTTAGTTAAACATACAATATATCCTAGAGTATACATAACATACGTTCACCTTACTGAAGGTGGTGTGGTAAAATATGTTTGAATGGTGACTCCTTTTTTCTCGCTTTAATTTCTGTAAAGTTCTATGTCTGATTTGTACGTGATATCCGATTTTACTCTTCAGTATTAAGCTACTGATTAATGTTGTTATTTTCTCGTTGCAAGCTTGTATGTAGAGTATTTTTTATATAAAAACAGAGAATAAAGGTAAATGATGAAATTCAGCAATGTTTTGGATGTGCGCAAAGGACATTTCAGAAATGTAACTCCATTATCCCTCGGTGGACCCTAAAGCTGTTATGGAATTGTATTTGGATCAATTTGTATATTCAGTATCAAAGACTTTATCGCTTGAGTTCTAGATAAGAAGTCATTCTAAAAGAAACCTATAAATATGTACTAAACAAAATGTTTTCCTTTTGTGGAATATTTGGGTTAGAGGTGGAAATATATTTTGTAGTTAAAAAAATCCTAAATGCACTATTATGGTGGGGGTTAGAAGGGACCTCTAAAGGTCATCTAGTCCAACCCTCCCTGCAGTGAGCAGGGACATCTTCAACTAGATCAGGTTGCTCAGAGCCCCGTCCAACCTGACCTTGAAAGTTTCCAGGGATGGGGCATCCCCCACCTCTCTGGGCAACCTGTGCCAGTGTTTCACCACGCTCAGTGTAAAAAAATTTGTTCCTTATATCTAGTCTAAATCTACCCTCTTTTAGTTTAAAACCATTACCCCTTGTCTTACGGCAACAGGCCCTACTAAACAGTTTGTCCCCATCTTTCTTGTAGGCCCCCTTTAAGTATTAAAAGGCTGCAATCAGGTCTCCCCAGAGCCTTCTCTTCTCTAGGCTGAACAACCCCAACTCGCTCAGTCTTTCTTCATAGGAGAGGTCTTCCATCCCCCTGAT
>NW_008796043.1:4232269-4303788 GCF_000699145.1 Aptenodytes forsteri
CTCTGTTCTGCTCCCTTGTCCCTGAGGGCAGTTTCCCAGGGCGTCCTATTGACTAACTCCTTGAACAGCTGGAATTTTGTGTTCCTAAAATTCAGGGACCTGACTTTACTCTTTGCCTGACCTATATCCCCCTATTATAGACTGCGAACTCCAGCAGTGCATGATCACTGCAGCCCAGGCTGCCTCCAGTCTTATCACCGATAAGCTCACTTGCGTTGGTGACCATCAGGTCCAGTATTGCATCCCCTTTGGTAGGGCTGTCTATTACCTGGCTTAAGAAGTTATCCTTAATGCATTCCAGGAGTCTCCTGGATTGCCTACAGCTTGCCGTGCTACTTTTCCAGCAGATGTCGGGCGGTTGAAGTCCCCCAGCAGGACGAGAGCCCGCGAGCGTGATGCCTCCTGTAGCTGGAGTAAGAATGCTTCTTCAATTAGGCTTCCCTTGATTGGGTGGCCTGTAGTAGACACCAACAAACCACAAGGTTCCCTTTGTTGCCTTGGTCTCTAATTCTTAGTCATAAGCTTTCAACCTGCTCATGCCTATTGTTCAGAGGCAGCTTTTCACGCTCTGTTCAATTCTTGATGTAGAGTGCAACCCCTCTGCCTCTCCTTCCTCACCTGTCCCTTCTTGAAGAGCTTGTAGCCATCGATAGCCACACTCCAGTCATGGGATTTGTCCCACCAAGTTTCAGTAATGGCAACTACGTCTAGCTTTTTAGCAGCATGGTGGCTTCCAACTCCTCCTGTTGCCCATGCTGTGTGCATTGGTGTAGAGGCGCTTCAGCTGGGCTGTCCACTTTTTCCAGAGAAGAAACTTGTGTCACCCCTATTCCCTGCAAAAGGAACACTGCTTCTGTTTCCAGTGTAGACTCTTATAACTACATCTTGATAAAGAGAAAAATACGCTTACAGAGAAATTACAGAAATCCTGAATGGTTGCAGTGTTCTGGGATGTGTAAATTACTATCTTGGTTAATTAGTCCAGCTCTGATAGTAATTTCTGTTTATGGTGCATTTACTTGGAATGCACTGAATTAATTAGTACTTATTCCCTTTTCCTATATTCAGCTGGTTACTTATGAGTATCTCAAATGTAGTGTCCTTTCTGTGTGCAGAAATACGAATTACAAGAGCTGAGTTGTCAGCTGCCCCGGTAAGCTCTGGGCATGGCTTGATGGGGAATGGCAGAGGAGATGTTTGTTTCTGCCTCTAAAGCCAGGTTTAGCTTTATACTGTTTCTAACACCATTTAGTGTAGCCTTAGCTCAGTTTTAAACTGTGCCACTGGCCTTGATTCCCAAGGGGCCATTATTTCTCCTGGAATCGCTATAGTTAGAACCTTCTCCAAGGCTGACCGTGCTCTAGGGGAGGCTGGGAAGAATGGCAGTTGCAAAGCTGTGCAGAAAGCCTCCCCAGCTGACAATGGTGCCCTTAGGTATGGGAGATGTATTTAGTGATAGAAGAAAAGTTGCTGTTGCTTGCAGCAGCTGCATTGAAAAAAAAAAAAAAAATTCTTTATGTGGGTAGATCAGTATATGGAATACATGGAGTGAAAACTCAGGTGAGGCCATCTGTGTTAGCATAATGTGAGACACATGGTATGTATAATTACACATTCAAATTCTCACTTAAGACTACAATACATCTTTTGTTGACTTGTCATCTTTCTAACAATCCTGAAGACAAATTTGCTGGAGCATCCTATTGAACCGATATAGAAATACCCTTTATTACAGAACATATTACCATACTAAATAGAGATAAATTCCAGTAGTATTTAAACACTTAATGACTACATTAAATCAAATACTACTGTGTCGAAGACTTGGATGTCAATCAACAAATCCAAGTACAGTCTGAACTGCTCTGATTTTGGTTGAATGCAGTGAGGCAGATTCATTGCTTTTGGTTGAACTTGTGACACTCAACATGAGGGCAGTTTTTAATCTGGAAATAACTTTTGGAAGAGTTCACTTCCAGACTTTTGGGGCATGTCCTAGGCATCAGAGTCAGCCCTGCTGAACTGAGAAGATAGGAGGGGCAGAAGGAAGGTGCAAGGAAACAGTGTGAGATTTTGGATGGAAGGGAAATGACTGGAGTTGCTATTATCTTATAATTAGGCTGTAGAAGGCGTAACTGGCCTTTGGTACCCTTTAAATCTTTCCAATTTAACATAACACAGATGGTTTTCCACTCCTTTCCATATACCCCAGCTGGGTGATTTGTCCTCTAGAGGGCAAGGAGAATAAGGTTCGGGGGTGAATGGGGTGAAACTCTGGAGTGGAGAATGGGGCTGAGACTGGGGAAAGGATGGAAGCAGAAGAATCCGGGTGATGAAGAATGCTGGAATGGGTGGAGGAATGAATAGAGACCCTTGTGTAGTTCAGGGGGGAAAGGAAAGCACAGGTTCCCCACAACTCTAGAAAGAACAGAGAACCTTTGCATTGGTTGAAAGAAGAGGGCAGAAGCAATCTAAGGTAGGAGGGAAAGTGTCTTGAAGTACTTTCAGATTTCCTCATTACACCTAATTTGAGCTAGTCATGGGCATCTGATACCCATCCTAAGGGAAATGCCAAGGACCCAGTGGAGCTCACCAAAGTGAATTAAGTGAGCAGATAGTGCTGAGAAGTTTTTCTAGGAGAAACTGCTAGGCCTTTTCAACATCAGAATGACAACACGATGCCCACATGTCCCTTTTTTTTGCAATTTATACTAATGCCAAGAAACTTATTATATATATAATTATCTGAGTATTCAGCCAAGATCAGAACATGCACAAGGAAGAGCCTTTTGAAGATAAACTGATCTTACAGCCAGGTTATGAGGTTTGCTAAAGAAGTACCTACAGCTTCGCATCATGGCTTGTCCACTGTTTTGGAAGCAGCATTGTGTTTGAGCGCTTGGAGTCCATTAGTGTCTATAGAGTGGTCTCAAAACCCACTGCTGTTTCGTGCTACAAGTGAATTGATATCAGTAATGTTTTTTTCATTGTTTCTCACCTTGATTAATAGATGTGCAGTTTAAGTGCATGTGAAAACACCAGCCTTAACTAAAGCTAGGAGAGGCTAAACCAAAAATGCAACTTTCTTTCCTTGAGTTATAAATACATCGCAGTGATGTGGCTGCAGGATGAGTGAGTTAGATCAGCTTGCTGATCTGACACAAAACTATCCCTGCTTTTTGTGGTGGGCTAGTTCTCCCCTGGGTCAGCTTGCTTTGTTGATTTACTGAGACTTGCTGTGGAAAAGGAGATAAGTTAATGAGAAAAGGGGTCTGTTAGGGGTGATGAGAGAAAAGGAGGTCATAGCTGACTGAGACTCCACTGTGTTAGATTCTCTGTTAGGTGTTCTGTTTTGTTTTTTCCCTTTTCTCCCTGCAGTGCAACCAGGAGCGTTCTTCTTGCTGTGTTTTGGGTTGTTTTTTTTTTTTTCCAGGATTGGGCAGCTGAGGATCAGCTCCCTGCCTGTCCCTTGCTGCCTGCTGCATCCCAGCCCCATCCAGGCATAGTGGTGAATTGTGCTGGCAGTTCTCCGCTGGGTTGCAGATGACAGCAAGCAATCCCATTAACCTGCCAGCCTGGCTGCAGATAATCCCGGAGAACCAGGGCACTCAGTGCTGCTGCGGCTGCTGTCCCTCGCCCCACTGCAGCCCCTGCCTGCCGGTGGGCACTGATGCTCCAGGCAGAGGAGCAAGCACAGCACGGCTCAGGTGCATCTCCTCCGAGCTGCCTGCAGAGCTTCAGAAATTGACCCATTTTGAGTTTTTCCTCTTCCCTTTTACTGTCAGCTGCGTTTTTGGCAGACCTGTGAGCAGTGGCAGATACTATGATCGTGTCTGCTCGCCTGCAGGAGCAAGCTCTTTCTTGTGCACTGTGCTGCCTTTTAAGAAGTCGATTTTGTTTGGTTTTGAAAGTTAGTGGCACATGCCTCTCAGGTTGTAGAGCAGAGGAATTATTTAAGACCCTCTGTGAGTTCCAGTTTAACATTCTCTTAAATAGGAAAGTTACGAATCCCTAAAAGCATAATTTGTAACATAAAAGCTATCAAAATAGCAGCGCAATCTGTTAAAGTGTTTAAAAATTTGATTCTCTGCAGTTTAAAATGTGAAATAAATGTACACTAATTGTTTTGAATGGAGATGAAGATGGTGTTTGAAGCCAGTCTTTAAAGGAATTAGTGAGATGGCACTGCAGTTAATGGTGGAGCACTATTTTTCTGTAATGGGCACAGCAATGTTCTCTAATTAGCTTGCAAATTGATATTCAAATACAAGTAAACTGGCAATCAAATACAAGCAAAACATCTATGTAAATAGACTTTGGTTTGTGCATTTAGCATACCTGTATCAAAATTATGCGTGGGTGGAGGGTAAGCTCTTAGTTGTTTTTCAGCACAGAGCTTTTATTTATGGTGGCTCACTGGTTACATTAGGTCAGTATTTTGGTTCAAGCACATGAAAAGAGGAAAAAAATCCCTTTTTTTCCACAAGTGAGTGGCTTTTAAACATTAGTAACATAATACTGAGTGCATATGAGGTTTTTCCTGTCTTCATTTTTTTCAGGTTTTGTCAACTACTTGCGCACATAGGATTTGATGCATAGCTGAGTCAATGGAAATTATTCTGTTGACTTTCCTGGATTTGGATCATGTTTATGTTCATTATTAAAATTATTGTTATATGGTATAGCCATTTAACTTTAAAGCCTTGTGCCAGAAACTGGATGGATAAAATATTATTGGTGTTTGTGTTGTAGGGTTTTCTGCTGCATAGAGTGCAGGTTCTTAAACTTGAATTAAACTTGGCTAAATTAACGCCTGGCTTAAGTAGTTTGTAAACTTATTTTTTTACAAAAGAGTACCATACAACAAAGCTGTTGCATAAGAACTGTTGTGGGGAAAGGTAAATAAAGATCATACATTTAAAGTTTGGATTTCAGGGTCTTTTTAAACTCTTTATTCTCTAATCTATAAAACATCTCTCAGTCATTGACACACTGATAACTTGCTAACTACCCTCTGTAAGCATATTGTTTGTTGACAGATGAAAGTGTTACTACATCAGTGGGTCAACTGTGGTTTTATCATCCCCACATACTCCTTCCGTCAGCTGTCCATGGTGTGTGTTGTTCAGCTTCAACTTTGTTGCTAAAAGTTCTTTGGAACGGACTTCCCTCTCTCAAATTCTTATCACTGTGCATTCATTAAATCCAATTATTGTTTGCATAGATTTAGCTTTCAGTGCTGGTTATCGTCTGAGTTCTTCAAGGGAAAAAACCCAAACAAAACCAAAACCCAAAAAACTTGTGTTTAAGAGTTTTCTGTAAAGCAGCTGGTATGCTTTTTACACTGTGGAAATAATACATTAATGAAAGTCTCTGGCTTTCCAATTCAGTATGTGCTTTTCTGTTCAAATAACCACCGTTTTCCCTTTACTGTGCTTTAGTGCATGTTTGTGCTTTTATAAAAAATTGATTAATTCGGTTCTCAGGGGATGGCTAATCCTAGTGTAGGTCCCTTGGAGGTCACCGTTTCAGATCCAGTTTGTCATCTGCATCCAGTAGTCACTAACTGTTAGCTGCTTGGTAGGTTATGCAAAAAGAGCCTTGGTTGGTTTGGTTTCTCCTGAAGGATTTTATGTTGAAAAGGTATTTACTACATAAGAGCAGAAATACTGCTGAAATTAGTGGAACCTGGGGCAGCACATGCGAGCAGGGAGCGTTCGTGTGTATGAAGGCAGCTGGAGAAGGTCAATATCGCAGTGCTTTCCAGATTGTCTAGAAGAGAGAAGCAATGAAATGGAGTGAAATTTTAACCTCTTGGAGTGCATTTATGCAGAGCTGAGATACAGTAGGGCAGGAGTTTTAACAGCTTGGAGCAAAAAGCACGTCTAATGTTTCAGGTGTCGGAGGTGGTTTTGCCTACCTGTAATTGATTCAGCATGTTTCCCAGAACCGGAATGAAGTCCGTATTGCACTGAAACTTAAAAACCAACCAAACAACAAAAGAAACCCCTCTAATTCTTATGCTGCATATCACTATCTGGACTTCTGACTGTGTCAAGTCTCATTTAATTAAAATCTTGTCATTATGCTTGTGTGCAAATTAAATATTTAAGAATGATATGTGTCATTATTTATAAAAACGGATCATTTTCTCCTCAGAGGAGGTGATTTTATCAGTTGTTACAACTGAAAATGATGTTAGTTTGTCCTCCTGATTTTTGCAACAAAGGCTCTGTAATTCACAGATGCTGAACAACAAAAAAAAACTGAAAAGCCAAAGTAGTCACTAAAATGAAAGATTTTGTTAGCCTTCAGTGGGTTTGTTATTTAAAGGAAGCAAAGCCTGCAAAAACACAGGTGCACCTGGCTTTAGGACCCAATTTTGCAAGAGAGAAATATGTGTTGTGGTCCCAGGAAAGCTTCGCGTGGCTGCTCCAGTCTGCTGGGCAGGTCACGGCGCAGGGATGAAGCCGGGCTTAAGGTGGGCACTGTCTCTTGAGTCTGTGGGTTTTATAGTCCAGCTGATTTCAAATGAAAAGGAAAGTTACTGAGTCATAATAGTATTGAGTTGTGTGTTTCTCTTAAAAACAATAAAAGTACATAAAGATGCTTCTTAATTTTTGAAGCCCCTTTTATCGTGCAGGACATCAATAATAGACTGAAGAAGTAAGCTCTGAACGTTTGTTCCTGTAAAAGATTATCAACTTCCTCGTGGTACTTAAACTTTTTGTAGGGTAACCAAATAAGATCTTGGAAAAAGCTGTTTTTGAAGACTGCCTGCTGTCTGCTCGAAGGCAATTGTGTGACTTCTGTTGCATACTGTAGAAGAACGTTCTGCCTGGGTCCACTTGGGGAGGAAAACGTGTTGTGTTGCTTGTCTTGTTGAGCAGTCCACAGCTGCGTGCCACGTGTGGCCTCGCAAGCAGCGCGGGGCTTAGCTGGAGCTGATCGATAGATGCGCGCCCCTTTGTTTGGTAGATCAATACGCTGTAATGAACTCTGTGCTCCAGTTCCCTGATAAGGATCACTGGGGGGGATAGGAAGATGCCTGTTTTTCTGGAATGAATCAAAATGAAAATTATGTTTGAAGATTTTTTTTTTTTTTCCTCTCATGTAGGGATTGAATAACCTTTCTTAGTTTACTCCACAAACTATGAAAATCCTGTAATATGAACTCCTAGGTTATCTGTGAACTGAATGCTACGTGTTTTTCATGATGACTTCTTTTTGAAAATACCATTAAATAAATTGATAACTGCTTTAGTTAGAAATCTAAAAGACTTCTGGACTACCTTGTTGTCAGTTTGTTTCCTGATTATTGTTGTTGGAGGTGATCTGTGTTTATTCCTCTGGGTCAGCATTCATGTTTTTAATTTGCAAACAATTAAAATATTATGAATGTGAGCCTAGTAGATGAGCAGAGTCTGGTAAGGGTTTTATGTAGTTCCCTATATGTATTTTTTAATTGCAGTACCTTCTTGTAAAGCATAGCTTTGTAGAACGTGTAGAAATAAATGGTTTGATAAGCTGTTACACAAGTGTTTTAATAATGTCTGTCAGCCACATATATTTATGATGCAGAGAATTTTCCAGGCTATACATAGTGTCAAAATGCCACTGAAGGTCAAAACATGGTTGGTTTGCTTAGAGGTCTTTGTTTTTATTTGGTGCTAGGCTTCTGAAGTCTCTGTTTGTATTATTGCTTTAGAAAGAATCTTGCTGTCTTTCATTTTAAAATTTTTGCTAGCCATGCACTGATCTGCCACAGGATAAATTGAATTCTGAGTGTACTGTGCCATAAACGAAGAGAGGGGAAAAAGGTCACCTTTGCATTTATTGCACGAACTGTGTTGATACCATTACTCATTTTATATCACATACTTTATGTTAACTTAGCTAACTTTACCAGCAACAAAAGGGAAAATGTTTTATTAACGAAATGGTAATATTAGACAAGTCTTCAGAAAGAGCTGGAGATGCCAAGAGGACAGTCAGGTCTGTCATACTTGGTAAGGGACAGGCAAGTAGTTTTGGGTTGTTTCAGAATGTACCTGCTTTGTTCTGATGAAATGATTTTGGGGGGGGTTAATACTTGTTTATACACAGTCTCTTTACTGCCTTTCTGAACTCATGTGCATGCAGATGGACGTGGTATTTGTCATCTTTTGAACTGATGCTCCTACAAAACATTCAAAATAAATTTTCTTCACTATAGTGAATATGAAAATTAAAGTTTAGCTTGTAAAATGTTTTTGCCACAGGCCACAGAATTTTTAGCGGTTCCATGACTTCGATCATAAGTGTCCAAAGCCCTCCAGGATGGATGTTGCAGGTTCCAGGCAGTATTGTGGCTTTTTAAAAAAGACAGTTAACTTGTCTGTGATTGAAAGACTTAAAAGATGCTGTGATGTGGGGTTATTGACAACGGCTGGGAAGATTAGGAGGCCAATTTAGGAGATTGATTGCCCCAAGCTCCCTCACAGTAAGAGTACAGTTTCCCCAATTTAGAGCGTATAAGAATTGCAGAGCAGCAGCAGCAGCTCCCAAGCTGAAGCTTCCCAGAGAAGCATATATTGCTAGTGAGAGACAAACATAAAACAGATGTGCAGTAAAATAAGGTTTGCTGATACTAGTCCTACTTGTGCCTCACTGTCCCAGATCCGAATGCATTGGGAGGTTTGATGGAGAGACGCTTGCATTGCTGTGGATGAGGTGGCTCAGTTAACGCTTGGTCTCTGTTTTGGTATTGTGGAAGGTAGCAGGACCAAAGGGTGGTGGACTGGGGGGCGGGGGGAAAGAGCTGTTTTGATGAGGGACTGAATGGTACTACTTTCCTGATGTGAGTCACACTTCAGAGAAGCCAACAGCCCAGTGCATCTTCACTGGTGATAGAGGAGCTTGGGCAGATTTGCCTTCTCACGTCTAAGGCTGAAGTTCTGTATTACAATTAAAGTGATCTAAGGGTAAATTACCATTGGAGAGGGCAGTCCCACATCTCTTCCTAGCCCTACCCAGAGGTCCAGATGCTTCTTGTGCACTGGATATAGTGGTTGTGCAGCCTCAGTATGAATCAATGCATCGGGCTGATCAAATGGCAGACTTACCCTGGAGCGAAAGAGGAATGATATTCCCCTGGTTCGGCCGGATGAATCAACTTGTCCTGTGGCTGTGCTGCAGCGGCTTCTGGGAGAAGAGGGAGGTGGGACCGTGGACTGCAAGACCACCTCCTTTGGCAGCATCTTCTGCCTAAATCACTTTAATTGTCATACCAGAAGCGCATCCTAGCTGTGTCTGTAAATATCCCTCATCCTCTACTGAGGTCTTCATCCTGTGTCTCTGACTGGCCAACAGTATTGCTTTACTGTCGTTTTAGATCTGCAGAACCAGAGTGGTTGATTTGAGCATCTAGTATGCAAATGAGATGACCTTTTTGCTGTGATTACATTTTTTAATGAATGTATAAATCATGGGTATTTCACCATTAGCTCAAACCCTTCTGTGAAATATGAGAACTATGTGCAGCATTTTAATCTCCTCTCCAGTCCGTCCAGTCTCTCTGCCTCCACTGTGACAATCCAGCAGCAAACCCCGAAACAAGTGGCAGTCTGTTCAGACAAGACGAGTTGTATGTCTTACTGCAAATCAGCAAGACAAAGCAAAGTAAGCAAAGCTGACTACCATGGTTGCAAGCCACCTGCATGCACCCCCTCTTGAACTCCTTCTTTAGTCACCTGGGTTCATGTAAAACATGGCAGCCTACCCGGGCTGCTCCTGGAGCTTCAGCGGCACGCTCGCTTCTCAAACTCTCCTGTGTGAAGAGCTTTGAGGGATAGCTCTGCTGGAGCCTCCTGCCATAGCTGAGGATGCCGCTGCCTCTATGTAGCCGTGCTGGCTCTCTGCTGGAGGCTGCCAGCCTGCAGCAAGGCTGATCATGCAGGTTGCCTGCCTGGGCTTCATCTCCGAGGGTCAAAGCCTCCTGTGAATTATCAATAAAGATATGCTGATGCCAAGGCAGCAGCAGAAGAACTAGAGCAGCCAGACAAGGATGTACCTGCCTTTCTGTCGGGTCTCGCTAGGCACAGTCCTCAGCAGAGAAGCAAGATAGGTGGCTGGGGGGGGTGGCGTTTTGTGGGGGGAAGGCAGAAGAACCCCAGGGTTTCCCATTTGGTCACAGGGACTTTTGAAAGTGGTCTTCAGAAGTGGTCTACAGGTCTTTTTTGCAGTAAGTTCCTGTGGTGGCAGGGCTTGCTGCTCTTCAGGCATAAAATAGCCAGAGCTAAGGTTGAAGTCTTGCTCCAGGTATTTCTACTGTGGCAGTTGTGGTTAAAAAAAAGAAACATTCCCTGTGACGTGTAATAAACAGTTTGATTAAGTTTGAGTTGAAAACAACAGGAATGCTTCATTTTAAACTGAAGGCTGTGATTTGTTTTGGACAGCATTTTTAAAAGTTCCCTTTAAGGAAAAAAAAAAAAAGCCTTTTAAATTATCTACTCCGAAGATCTTTATATAGCGCAATCTACTTCTCTTAAATTAATGGTCAGCATAAAAGTAATTCATCAAAACCGGTGGATTTACGTAAGTATAAATGGTATAAGTAAGAGGAAAATTAGTTCCAGAGTTTCTGAGAATACTTGAAATTCGAGGCAAATCTGGCTAGTCTAAAATCAACCACAAACTTAGTAAGTTTCTAGTATTTAGATTTTTTGCTTTTTTGGAATATCTCAAATGGAAAAGGGAGGTTCTGTAGAATCTCCTATAGATCTTATATTCTGGAAAATATTTGAAAGTTATTTTTATGTATGTTACGTGAAAGTTACAGGTAATGACAGTGATGCTGGTTTTTTATTCAGGGATGAATGGGAATAAGGATGTCTCCAGAGACTAATAATTAGTGCGTTTTTGTATATGATGAAGAACAGAATGTATCTGATGGCATAGGTGTGTTTCTTCAGATGAAGATTTTTTTGATATCTGATTTTATTTTAATCTGATCCAGTGGTCAGGAGTTCTGTTGCTTGCTTTTTCTTACGACTTAAATGTTTTCCTAGTATGGGTTTTCACTTAAAGTTGAATGTTTGATAGTACCTTTTCTTTTTAATTAGAGTACTGATGTGCAACTGCATAATTTAAGCATCCAAAGTCACATTAGCATTTCATACTGGTTTACATGGGTTATTTTCTTTTTATTTGCCCTTGACTTGTAATGAGCCTATTAGCTACAAGCTATCTCCGTGCCCATGGGCAGATCCTGATTCTAAAAGTAAAAGCTGACAGCTGTGGCCAGAGGGGGCTTTTCAATGCAATACAGTGTGGCTTTGCCAATAACTTTAATTTCCTAAGCAGACTTTAAGCGGGGGCGGGGGACTTTCATTGAGTTAAAAAATTAATGAAAGAGACATTTCTTTTTTATTATTTTTCCTTTACATTTGAAATATTTTGTGCTTTTATGAGAACATTGTGAAAATAAATCTCCACTATTTAGACACAAGTATTACAGAATGATTTCCTCATCTGAATTCAATGACTGCCTGCCTTGCATGGGTGAATACTTGTCATGGTCCAAAACTTCAGGAGTAGACTGTAATACTGGAAAAAGTAGAGCAATTTCAAGGAGTACTAGAAACTTGATAATGTTCAGGTTTTCTGGAATCCTGTACAAGGCACTGAATGTGAATATTCAAAGATGACAAAAATCAAAGCTTACATTTTAAAAGAAAGAATTTGTATTTGCTTGCATCTGTGCACCTATTAAGCAGAGATCAATAAATAGCTCAAGATAGTTAATGTGCATCTCAGTCTTATTGCAAGTCTTCTAGGAGAAGAAGGAGGAAAGCACGAGGGGAAAACAGACTTGGGAGACAAGTCTCAATAATGATTAACTTTACCATGGGTTTTTCTTCTATTCCAAGTCACAAGTTGGGAAATTCACAGTGAGACAAAATATGGAAATACGCAGTTTCATGTGTACTTACCATTACAATTTAAGACTGATAGTTACGCATTAGTTTTGTAATTTTTTCATATTTCTGTCAAACTGCAATAGATCTGAAAACCAGGGAGGTCTGTTTTTCTTAAACAATAAAAGCAGTACATCAATGACAAGTTATATATGCTCAGCTTTCGTTAAATGCGTGGTTTTGTTTTTTCTCATTTACATTCTCAAAGAAGCGGAAAATAGTAAAATTTCATCATTTACAGTCAGCACAGAAGTTGCATTCAAAGCTTAAAATGAATTTTACTTTGTAGAAGTTCATGGTTAACGCTGAAGATGAATCTTGCCATACAGAAGAGCAGAAGATCTTGTGAGCTGATCTAGTGTAGGAGCTGCAGGGAACTCTGCAGAGCACATCACACTACTTTTCGGGAATCCCGTCACTTTTCAGAAAAACACGGTCGCTGTTGGGAGCTAGAGCCTATGTCCTTTGGTGCGTCAGGGGGAACGTCAAAGGGTTGGAGGTGGTTTGGAGGTGGAGTACTTGCTGTGCTTGCTGTAGGAGAGGTTGGCTGGGGGGTGGCAGCTGCCAAAAAGTTCTCCTTTGTTCAGCCACCCTGCTCTCTTGGGAGTGTTTCCTGCCTGCTTTCTCCATCTCCAAAGGATGGCCAAGAACTGCGGGGGTTTTTTTAATCTTTTTTTTGTTTTTTTCCCCTACCTACTTCACTGTTTCCTGCTTAGCAAGGTAAAGCCTTGTAGGAGTCTGGAGTGCTGGAAGGGCAGGCCCTGACGATTTAGGCGTCTCGATGAGTCACTAAATGATCTCTGGGTTTTGCAGAGCGTGTATGCAGTGCTGGTACTACCACTTTCCTTTTCTTCTCAGAATTCAGTTGACTGTCAAGGCGTACGTCATTCATAACTGTGTAACAAAAAACCATAAACTAGTGCAAGTATTCATATTTTTTTCCCTGTCACAAATTCAGCACAGGTATTAGTGCTGTCTGTCTTTATACTTGGGTGTGGGCTTAAATTGACCACTCCCTAAATTTCAATAGCAGTGGTGTTTGATATTTGGGAACACTTTTATAGCTGTACGACTTTGACTTAGAAGGTAAGCACAACTTTGGAGAAATCGGAAGAAAAGGATTTCTAGCACAAAATGCTAAGAATGGTTTCAGAAATGCAGAGCAGTGCTCACAGTTAAGAGCAGTTACTCCTGAAAACTTCGTATGGAAAATGTTAAGAGACACGGATGGACTTTTCGATAATGCAATAAATGTGTTATGTACTAAAGGCTTTGATTTTTAAAAAACAAAACAAAAAAAACCTTGGTTTTATGTAATCTACTGTGCAGCCTTTGTCTTTTGTTTCATGCCACTCCTCATGGAACAGCTCAGTATGTAATACCTGTTTTTGACACCTAGTCCAGTTTGTCATCTTCCATACTGCAACCTGTGTTCTTAAAAGGGTATAGTCATGCATACAGGAGACGGCCACATGGATGAAAAGTATCTAGCTCAAAGTAAGTGTAAGGCTGGTTCGAAGTCATTTGGCTGCCTTTACTGAAAGAAAACATTTTCTCCTTAAATGTTGTCATTTGTCACAGTTCATTTGTCATACTGCTTGGCTTTGTGTGTATTATTGGTCAAGGTAGCTTGTGTCCTATCACTGCTTCTGTACCATATTGGTTTTCTGTCTTACCAGCACCGTGCTACCGTAGCTCATAGCAAGAGGTATTTCAGCAGTGGTCTGTCTGAGTTTACTATGAGTCTGGTGGGCTGATCTAGAAACCTTTGTATTGTGCACCTGGGAAGGAAAGCTCTGGGAATAGATCGCTCTGAATGGAGCCACACGTACTAGTGAGGTCTTGCTGCCCACTGACAGGCGTGATACTAAAGGCAGAGGCATGGGCAGCCCCCAGGCATGGTGGCATTTGTGTGCCGTGGGAGGGGAGGGCAGTGGGCAGCTGGGTTTACTGAGGCACAGCATGCCACCAGTTCTACCAAGCAAGGCTAATCTCTATCTAAGGAGATTAGACCTGTGCTCCACCCTTGCACTGGGAATGAAGGCTCAATCACAATCTTCAAAGTCTTGGGTGACTCAGGGTGCATTTCTTAAAAGTGCATTTAAAAACAGAAAAAAAGACAAAGTCTCAAAGAAAGATAATCTTCCTATTTAAGAAGGGTCTAGCTATAGAATAAGCTCCCAGAGACTATCTTGAGTAGAAGAGCCTTTAGAGAGAAAAATAAGTCTTCTCAAAGAGCAACTCTTTGTTTCACTCCTTGCAGCATAAGAGACAACGTAAGAAACCCTAACATAAAGTCCTTTTACATGTTCAGCTGAAATAGTCTTTTGTAGAGAAAAATGGAGGAACCCCCCCTCACCTCAACAGAGGCTGAGTTGAACTTCTCATAGAAGACAGATTTCATTTACTTTTGACCTTTTGCTGCCAGTATTTTTAGCGTGGAGAAAGCTGAAGATGATGGTTTAACCTTTTTTTTTTTCTTCTTTTCCCCCCCCCCCCCCTCTCTAGTGTTACATATTGGAGAAGGAAGTTTTTTCTTGCTACCAGTTAGTGTCTTTTCTTTAATACAGTTGGGTTTTTTTTTTTAATTGATCTTTATTTTCCGTGATTGAAAAAAAAGTATCGAGTGAATTCAGAGTGAGACCAGAAAGTGCACCATGCATTAAACTTCTCTTTGAATGCTACAGATACCAAGGCTATTTAAAGCAAATGACTAAGAGGTGTGGCAGTGAGTTGATGGCCCTTATCTCTAGCTGTCACCTCAGTGTCAGATCTGATGGGACTTGGGCACGCAGGCACATGTGCCGTATGCCCAGCCGCCGTCCTGCCGCAGCTGCATGGAGGTCAGATGCTGAAGGCATCTCTGGTCATCTCCAGGCAGCTCCCAGCACGGCAACAGCAGAAAGCGGCTGTGATTTATTTTGGTTCCGTGACTTTGTCTCTGGCCACAGAGCAGAGATACAAAATAAAAAGGACTGCATGCCTCCAGGACCCTGTAGTGGGTGTGATTTAAGAAGTTATCTGCAGGTGACAAGGTTTTCCATAAACTTCAGCGTATGAATATTGGCTGTCCTTTCTGCTAGTTCTATTATTAGTTGGTAATCATTATCGTTTCGTGCATTAAGTAAAGTTAAAATGTAAAAGTGAAATTTTCAGTCAAAAGTGAAGCAAAAATTAAGACATCAAGGGAAACAAGCTGTGCAGATTTAAATGCTGAATACTTTTAATAGTATGGTGAGTAGCTGAGCATGTTTCTGTGGGCATCCTTTACAGCTGAAAGAGGAGGAATTGGGGTCAAATCCTGCCATGCTGGATGGGGAAGTCATTTGTTTCTCCACTGGCACAGTCCGTAATGTATGACAGTCAAAAACACAAAGGTGACACAAAAAGTACTGTTAAAAGAAATAACATAACCTTGCGGGGGGGGGGAGAAGAAAAATCGTAACAATGTGAGCAAAAGTCCTGTGCTTCCCATTTGTTTGTCTGTCTGGCTATGTAAAATCATGTAGATCTAGCAATTTGAAGTTACCAGACAGTAATACGAAGAATCTTCGGTCCTTAGGTGGTTAGATCTGACATACAACCCAGCCATCTGTACCCTCTGCCTACTAAATTAACCCAGCTTTTAAAATGCCCAAAGAAAATATTTAAGGGGAGGAGAGTACTACACTGAGGTACAGCACCCTGGAAGTTATTTTTGATGTAGAAAGAACAGAAAACAGAAATTGTGACAGTTCTGGTAGGGGGATTGAACTTTTTAGCAGTTGGTGACAACTGAAGTTTTTGTGGGTGCAGGGTTTTCTGTTTTATTGTTTTTACAGCTCCAGGTTACTGCTGAGATATATTGACTTGGAGGGGATAGGCTTTATCAAGTTGCTTCTTATACCGGCTGTACACTGCTAATTCTGTAGAACCTGCCTTGATGTCCCCTGCCCTAAAAGAAAGCTCAAACCCCCCATTTCCCAGTGTTAGACCTGTGAACCACTGGCAAGTGTGGTTCAGAGGTTTGATACAGAATTAATACATGAGAGAATTAATGTGCCATTGCATTAAATCAAGAAGGTCTTCTGTCATCTTTTACACTCCCTGAGAGCGAAGAGACTCAAGTTGGCGTACTTATTTGCCAGCTGAAGTCTAAAGAGGGATGTGGTCAAGAAGGAAAGTTGGGAGGAAGATGTCAGGGGTTTAAAGCTCTTTCATATTTTTCCAGGCAAAATTTTTTTAGGAAGGATCTTTGTGGTGGTGCTTTTTTTTGTTTGCAAAGCCCACTGACAACGAAAAGCCCTGTGTAGCGCAGGCTATCATTATCGCTATCCGTGGTCTAACCGTTGTGCAGTATGCATATTTTGTGATGTCTATAATCTTGTGACAGGACGGGGCTGTTGAAATGCCACGTAAAGTCCATTCCATCCTTTTTACTAGTTAGCTAAATTATCTTAAAAAACCTGGTTTTGCTTCGTGGCAAACCTTGGAAGACATGCTCTAGGGTTTTCTGTATGTAAGAACTAATGACAGTGTTACAAAAATAGCCCCAAACTTCTTTGACTGAGTTGTCTTGCTCCGCTCTTCATTTGTTTTCAGAGTAGCTGCATGTTGCATGTAGGCTAAATTGACCTTTTTGACTTAAGTTTGCACCGTGCAACAAGAGGCTCTGGAGTTACTTGAAGGAGTCCCAAATCTGTCTTCCCTGTACTCACTCCCACTATATTCCTACCTCCCTGAAAGCAGGACCCAGCCCTGCCCCTCTGCACGTTTTCATCCTGCTTTCCTAAATGCAGACCCCAGCATTGCTCTTGCTACTGTTCCTGCCGTCGCCCTCCTCCTCCGTATCCCCAGCCTGCCAAACCAGAAAGGCCTCATCTTTTCAGTGCGTACCTCAAGAGCCAAATGCACCATTGTTTCAGCGTACTCCCCTATGGGAATAGGTTACTGTTGTCCCTGTACCATTGTCACCTAGCAGTTGGCAACCTCCTTGTGCATATGCTTAAGCTGTGGCACATCCAGATGGTGGAAAGCAAAAGCTACCATCCATTGCTAGCGTATGCTGAAAACATTGTAGGCGTAAGGTAGATACTTCTAGTGCTATTGGTTCTAACTAGATCACGCTGCAAATGTACCTTTCCTTTCTTGTACAGCCTCCTCATCTTTTGCATGAGCCAGCCCTGTGAGATGTGTGCTGTTGGGAGTTAAGACATCAGGCCCACATGAGGTTTGTGCGCTAAGAACTGATCATCTCATAAGGCTCACAGTGGAGTAGGGATTTTTTTTTTTTCTCTTTCTTAATAGTAGTATGTAAATAATATGCCAAGTAGTAGAATTATTATTAAGAGATGGTGTGCATTGTCGAGAGTGTAATGAAAGGCCAGAAGTGCAGGGGTTACACAACAAGGAGGCATAAATAGCTGTGCAGGAATGGTGCGAAGTTATGCTGTAGTTGTCTCCTGCTCTATTGGGATGTGGTGCAAGACCAAATTTAACTTATTTTGTCATAAAACCCATAATCTGTCAAGTTACTTAAATGTTTGTGGTTTTGCTTTGTAGGAAGCCTTTCCACAAGATGCTGTACTCAAAGGGCTGTGTTCATTCTCCGGGCAAGATTACAGGGTGGGGAGAGGTGGTGTCAGCTTAAAAATAGGGAGGGAAATTCACTCCCCCTTTTAATTTTCTTTGTAACAATGATAAGGCTAAGTAGACTTTGAAGTCAGCCTGCATTTTAAGCTAGTGATTTGCTGAGGGAGGAAAGTGTGACTGGTTGATTTTACTACAAAGGTGTCCGAGATGACCAGGATGTTACAAGTTTTGAAAAGTTTTTAGATAAACTCTTTTTAAAAGAGTACAAACGAGGCGCCGAAGTCCAACCACCTTTCTGCTCAGAGCAAATCCGATTTTTAGTAGCTCTGCGTTTGGCTTTACTGCTGAGGTCTCTCATAATGGGCTGGAAAGAGTCGGTGGTGAAACCCCGAGCACCAGCCCATCAGGGTGCACTAGCGCTAGCAGAGCCCCAGGTATGGGCAATTGCATTTCGGCTGCTTGCTGTCGCAGTAGCTGGACCTGTTTATCTGGCTACTTCCCCTCTGTCCTTCAGCACTGCCTGAAGAAAAAAAAAAACAACAACCCACTGACTTAGATTGCAATTAGAAGAAAAAGTTAATGAGGGCATATGTTAAGAATGAATAAGTGTCCAGAAGAAGTTTATATTTACAGATGTTTTGAGTGGTCGGTAGCTTGCAGGGCTTTATTTCCTTGCTGGGAAGGGACCTCTTGGTCAAACGCCAAGACTAAAGTGTTAGAAAATGAGTCTGTTTATCTCTTCACCATTTGTCATGCTCACTGAACATCTAGATTTATTTTTTTTTTTTATTAACTGCCTTGCAAGCCCCCTCTCCCCCCAGATTTCTCACTTCCCGACACCCCCTCCCCGCCAGTTGCAGGTTATTGTTTTGTTTGTCAACCAAAACGGCGCTAGTGGATTTTTAAACAGTTTCAATTAAAAAAAAAATCTGGATAATTGGGTTTAATTCATGGAAGAATAATATCTATATTGTAAACAAGGAGTTCTTTCAAGATAAATCTTGTTAGTAGCTACAAGAATGAAAGCTACAAGTTAGTAGCTACTAAAGGAAAACCACTCTTCTAAGGCCCAACATGGGAGGATTTTCTTTTGGTAGACAGCAAAGGGTGAGCTACAGAAGATGTTAACGGTTTGTCTTCATCTCCTTTCTGGTTTGCAGGCTGGCTAATCAAAATGTATGAAGAAAGTTTTTGCTTATCCTTTTCAAGAAAGCGTTGCCTCAGAACGAGGCATTTGCAAACACTTAATTTTTTTTCTTTGTGCAGGTACGCTAAAGAAGCAAGTTGCAGGTTGTGTGCAGTTTTGGGAGCATAAATTAATCAATGTACATACATAGTTGTCTGTGGCACATTTTTATACGCATACAAGAACTAGAAATTTACAAACAAGTGTGATTTCTAATACAGTAAAAGATGATTTTTTTAAAATTAATTTCTTTAGACTCGCTTGTAAAACATAAAATGACCAAAAATAAGCATTCTTGTTGGGTTTCTTTTATAAATTATTTTTCACAGGTATATTAACTTGAAAAAAGATAGAAGTTTATAATTTCTTTAATGGCTTGTATTTACAAAACTATTCAAGAGGTTTTGTTTTTGGGGTTTTTTTGTGGTTTTGTTTTTTTTTTAATTGAGGTTTATTTGGATTCTGTGATGGTCATTTTGACCCCAAACCATGCTTTCCCCAACATCTACGTCAGCTATTGGGGCATAGGTTAAAGTTTCTTGCTTTCCATGAAGTTTTGAGATGTTGATCATCTTAGGACAGCGGCTTAGTAATCCAAAAAGGAAGTGGCCAAAATGCTGTGCTGTATGGTATTACAATTACTATTTTTTTAATTTCTTTTTCAAAGAGCAAACTTGAAATGCATAATGTTAGCTAAGGAAAGCATGGGTCTATTTGACCAAAGATCCTCTATGCTTTCTTCCCCTTTCTATTGTGACTCAGATAATCTCATTTCTGATGCTGCTCAGAGTTCCATAACATAATTCTGAGTAGACTAAATGTTCAGCTTCATCTAATGAATTCCGTGTACCTTTGAACTGACTGCATAAATTATACAGTAGAAGATTCATGCACGAAATATACAAATACTGAGCAGCAGTAAATGGAGTTTGTGGATGAAATTCACTCCATGCAGACAGTCCATTTAAGACACTTCTACTTGACAACCTCTGCCAAAGGTACGTTTTTGAGAGGAGGGAGGGTAGTAAAAGGATGAAATGTAATCCTGGCACTGTCTAAAAGGACAAGCTGTAAGCAAGCATCTTACTTGACAGCCTGTCCAGGATTTGGGGATCAGATAACTTGGGCACAGTTCTCTCTCTTAGTTTTGTGTTTGTTTTGGAGACTGCAAAGAAACATTACTTGAGTAATAGAAAGAAAAGTAAAATAATGTGGTTTTTGCTTAAGAACTTGGTTATTAAAGGGGGCAGCAGTCGAATTAAGGAGTGGTCACATGGTAGTCTGAGTGCCATCCCTCAAACGGTAAAATCTAGTTGCTACCTAGATAGTGTGTGGAGCCAAGGGACACTATATTGCATAAAGATTTAAAATTAGACTCCAAGAAGGGAAATGTAAATTCTGTGAACTGTGCCTAAGTTATAGGGAAAAATCAGAGGGAATGAAGAGTCTGGGCAGGCTGACAGCAGGGCTGCGGGGGGTGCCCTTTGGGACAGCACCCTCTTGTAAAAGTGGTAGGCAAAAATTATTATGTTACATTGTTAAAATAAAACTGACCTTAAAAATAAATCTTTTTTTTTCTTTTTTAGGAAAAAGCATCATATAAATATGACATTATTTGGGGCCCTTATTTCTATTTACAGCTATTAACAGATAGCTATCACATTTAGAGGAAAATAATGATGCTTTTCTCCTTCTAAAAGATAATTATTGTAAGCAGCAAGCATCAAAGGTCAGTGTTGCCAGAAAACTCTTTAGGATATTTTAACAAGCTATTACCAATTAGGAGGCTATATCCCATACTTAAGGGGTGGTTTTTTTAAATAAAACCCCTTAGGGTGAAGGGAAACTTTATAGAAGGTATTGTAATGGCCTTTTATCTAAAATTGGAGGCTCTCACAAGCATAGTAATGTTTCACAGGATGGGACTCATTCTAGAAGTTGAATTGAAAGCTGTGGTATGTACAAGATTCAGACAGCAAACTAACAAGAAGTCAACAGAGGATGCTGTAATCTGTTCTCACCCTAAAAATGTGTGTGCTCTGAAAAGCGTGACTGTAAAAAATGGGATTGTACTTCCCAGTGTGTTCATCAGTGAGATTTACATCAAATATGCTTAGTGTACAAGTTTAATTACGTTCCTTCTAGTTGCTAGCCTTGCATTTTCAGTCTGGAACCTAAGTTTAAAGTGCATTTTTCTTTATCATCTTCAATATTAAAAAATGTGTGGATTCAGCTAAGCCTTTATTTTTGTAGCTCTAGTTCTGGCAAGTTTGCCCAGTGATACTGGTGCAGCTGTATTGTTTATATACTTATAAATAAAAGAAACTACTTTCTCCTGGTACTTAGTCAAAGTACCCCATCACCCTCCAAAAATAATTTTTCTTGCACTCTCCTAGGTGTATCGGCTTTTTGCATTTGGCTCACAGTTTATAATCAATGCATTACTTTGTTCAGGAAAGGATCTTTCTAGAAAGGATGCTATAATGCCATTCTTTGCCTTTCCTTTTGTGTATATATAAGTGTCTCCTTCATTCCTATGAAGTATGTATTCAGTGATGCATTTGTTTGTTTAATTGTTTGGGGTTGGGTTTTTTTTTTCTTGGACAATTAGGTAACTTTTCTTATTGCCAGATATTTTTGATAGATTTATTTTTGCATCTCCCTCTCTAGTTTAGTAAGTCTAAGAACCACAGACCTTTTCAAAGACTAGATGTAAATTTGCTGTCCTGGAGTGTCGGTGTTGCTAACCTTGAACCTTAGCAGACATCTCCTTGATCTTGTGGAGTCTTATACAGGCTTTCATGAGTGAGACATAGCCAAAAACATTGTCTTTTCCCATGATAGTTTTTCTAAACTGATGCCAGTTAGAAAGCTGATGTGAGGAAATTCCTACATAGAAGTACATGAACTGCTGGGATTTTAACCTCTCTGTGATCTGCTCTATCTTACGCTGGTTTGACATGTGCATGAATGTGCAGGTTCAGCAGCCCTACTGTTTTGCCTCTGCCCTGTTCAGTGCTGTCTCTGGAAAGTGGTTCATAAAAAGGTTTTATGGATGCTTTTCAGATGTTGATGTAACTGAAAAAAAGATGGGCTAAGATTTAGTAGATCTTACTCAAAACGTGAAAAAGGAAAAAGGGACGTGCTGCTTATTTCTCTCACCCCTTTGTCTGTGGTAAGGTGTTCATCCCTGGAGCATGTCAGAGTATTACCTCCAGATTCTTCTGGGGAAGTAGGTGGGGGGTTTGTTGGTGTTTTGTGGGTTTAGTGGGGTTTTTTTATTCAAAGGTTTGGGGTTTTTTCATGTTTGAGAAGGATTCTCTAAGGGCTTTCTTATTTTGCTATTCCTGTTTGTGGTTTTTATTTAAAAAAAAAAAAAAAAATCATCTCTTACTCATCTGGCCAGTGATAGTGCTTTCCAAATCCATGTTTTATAATTCCTGCTGTACCAGCAAAGCCCATGTGGGAAAACACCAAAATTGCAGAGAAGAAAACAAATTCTGCAGGTGAAAGACACAGACTGGCCGCTGTCACATAGCTTCCAAAGAGCTAAGAGCTGTTCCCACCCAAAAGGCTCTTTTTCTCCAGAGATGGTGCAGGGTTTTGGAAGTTAAGAGAGTCAGGGGAAGTGTTACTTCTTTAAATGCAACCCTGTGGTAAGTGATTCTTATTCAAGACTTTTCCTGATACTCTGCTTCCATTGTCCTTATCTACGCTGGCTGGTGCTGTTGTGGTACCCTCATGGGTTATGCAGCCTTACAGAATTCCTCCTCCTCCTCCTCCTCCTCTCTATTCTGTGTCCTTCAAATACTTTGCAGATAATTATGACTCCCTCATTTGTTGCTTAGCCAAGATACACAGTATGTTCAGCTCTTTAATCTTCCCATATGAATTGCTCTTGCCAGGCTCCTTCTTAGGTTTGTTGCTTAACTTCCTTTGGTTTGTCTTTATTTTTCTCTTTCTTAGACTTGGACAAACAAAGGATTTGGAGGACTAGTAAGATAATAGAGTAGATTGAGCCTTTATCACTAATTATCCTGCCTCTAGGCTTCCTGGATGATGTAGCTCCAAACAGCATATGCCATGTTCTTTTTCTCCTGCAGGTCATTCGAAAAGGAAAGTTGTCTCTAGTATTACTTCGTTGACTTAAAAGGGAGCATCAGCATCAAGTAGATGCAATGAATGTAAAGTTTTTTTTGGTGGAGGGAAAAATGATTTAAAGACGCATAGCAACTTAGCCATACTCTGGTTATGAGAGAGGCTGTAGGTTTGTAGTCCTTTTGTTAGGTACATTTGCTTGACCTGGTAACCCTTAGTCACTTCCTATGTTTGAATGGTGTTTTTAAAACAAAGATCAAGGAGCAGTTGACAGAAAGGAGGGGGGTGTTACAAATGTGTAAATGATGACAACTCTTACTCTAGTGAGAACTAGTAGAATTTTTACAGCAAGTTACAGAAGAAATATGTATGACTTACCGCCAGATATTTTATGTCAGACAATTAAAATTATTTAGGAAAGCTGGGTATCTGAAACAGAATCAGAAAGCAGATCAGTCTGGGGAATTGTCCCATCTGGCAGCTGTCTGCAAGAGATCACTGCAAGCAAGAATGATCTTTTCTTTCCCCCAAATAATACATGCTTTTCCAAATTTAACAGCAGCCTTTTAAGAAATATGTGTTTTGAGTTTCATTGCCCCCACTGGGTGCAAGTAAGCACCAGTGAGGAAAGACTGATCTCCAAACTGAAGCAAATAAAAGGATTGTTGGCCTCCAGAAGTGTTATCTAATAGGTAAAATCTCTCAATCTCAGATTTTTTTTCTGGCACAGCAGATTTTTTTCGAAAACATCTTATGGCAGAGTAAAAGAACAAATATCATAGGATTTGAAATGTATTGAGCAACCATGGCTTCCTTGTCTCTACAGCCAGCTGCCTTGTGTCAGTTCTAGATCTCACTTATAATGAAGATAGCTATTTAATTACTATGTTTTCTGTCTGTTGTTTGTAGATCTTGGAAGGTCTGCTAGAGCTGTATTAAGAAAAGAAGTTCTGCTATCAGTAGGCTTAAGTTTGTTAGATGGGGATGTACATGTCCAGTGGAAAACGGTTTAGGCGTCCACAAAAGGAAAAAAAATTCCAACAACTACTTGCTTCCATGCGTTCCCAGCTCTTTTTGGATGTCCTGACGAAAGAGATAATGACGCTGCCCATTTGTTTTCCCCCTATGGAAAACTTGCTTTTGGACTGGGGAGGAGGAAAAAAGGAAGGAAAAAAAGTCATCATTCTGAGTATTCTTTATGAATTCTTAACTTCCTTCCTGAAATTAGTGCCCTTTCCAAATCCTGCGTTTCCTTTCTTGTGCCTTGAAAGAGGTATTTGAGAATCATTGACAGGTAGTCTTCCCTCTGACAAGCTTCAGTGGGTGGTGTAATACTTTACAACCCTATTGGTAGTATGGTTTTAAGTGTTGTGTTAATCATTAAAGAGTTGTTGGGGTTTTTTAATGTAAATCTGCAGATACCACAGTTCTATCTGAAGTATTTTTCCCTGTGCTTGGAACAAACTGCCTGGCCGTTAGATGCTGGATATTTATTTATTACTGAAATAATCCTTATAGATACTGTTAAACAAAGGACAGCAAAGACTTATTTGCAAGCACACCCATTTTCTTTATATGGGAATTTTTTTTTTTTATATACAACTTATCTGCCATGTTTTGGCTTTCTCCAGCTTGACTATTTCCTTTTTGGAAGTCATCAACATTTTATTGACTACCAGATGTAGAGTAGAACGATCCCTTATAGTAAGAAGCTGACTGGTTAGATTTAAAATTATTTCAGCCATAAACCTTGGCTTCTGTATAAGTGTATATGTTCACACTCGAAAGGCTCAGTATTTAGGGAAGTAATTTACATAATAGGAAAAAAACTGGAGGGGGGGAAAACTGGCAAGTGGCGGACCACATAAATCAGTACAGTTTCTGTGAAAGTTTGTAGTTTAAGTTCAATATTTTCAAGACAACAGTTTTTCTTTACTCTCTTTATAACAATCATGGGTGCATCACTTTTGCTCTGCTCGAATAGCACAGAGGTGGTGTCATGCGTAGGGAACTGAAGAGCTACAAAGATAGAAACCCTCAGCAGAAGTTTAGACTGTCCTCTGCCTTGCAAAGACCAAATTCTAGTATACGTAACTGGTCTACCTAACAGCAAGACAAACTCACTTACCTAATGAAATCAGCACTCTGAGATGCTTTTAAAAAAACACCGAAAATAATAATGTAAGCTAGAGAATAATCTTCCTGGAATCCTGATTCTTTTCCTATAAAATAGCAGTGCAATTTGAGAAGTAGTTCATTGTATTCTGTTCTTGTTCTCGTGCTGGTGGAAGTCATGCTTAATTTTGGCCAAAATTAAATACTTCCTTTTTTTGTCTGTGTGTTTGCTTCTGAAATGAGCACCAGAGAGAACCATGTATTATGCAGTATATTTCTCCGCCTCAGTCACATACACAATGTTTCTGCCTTAGCTGCCCCTTTAGCACATACCAACACTGTACTGTGCTAGGTCACATGAGGAATTTTAGCTGTTGTGATGGAGCTAGGGGACACTTTAATTGTGACCCAGGATTTATACTGTGGTCTGAAATACTGTGAAAATGTTATTCAGTGGAGTCCTATACTCGAAGAAATGTGTGCTGGGATGTGAATTCTGCTCTGAAGTGAACAATACGTTGCCTTTCTGAAAAGAGGTTTTGCTTGTCTCTGTTGGTATAATTATTCAGAAATGAAAAAAAGAACAAAAAGGCAACCCTTCAATTCACCATGTCCCCAGGTGTTGAAGTAATGTATTTTCAAATGGCTTTAGTGTTATATTTCAGACTTTTTCCAATTTTAAGTTGGAGTCTCTTCCAAAGTAGAGAAGATTGGATGGCTCAGTGGTCATCATTATGAGCTTAACAAAAGCCTGAGATGAGTGCCTTTAAAGCAATATTTGGGGTTGATATTGGCAAAAAGTCCATATTTATTTAATTTTTTTTAGTGTAACCGTGATGGTGAACTTCTTTTGATCAAAATTTTATTACTGTTTAACTATCCTTGAACTGAGAGGTAATGTTTTAAAGTTGGATCTGATATCCAGCTCTTGGATATTGGCTCTTTATTATGACTATGTAAACAGCTGCAAGGTATTATCTTGCTGTGTGTAGGAAAAGTGCATATTTCCTTGTTTCCAGAAATGGAAAAATGCATCGGCCACAGCTTTGCTCTTCAGAGCATTTGCACATTTTCTGCTGAAATGGTATTATGCAAAGATAAACTCCTGATACCACAAAAAAAACCCCAGATAGCCTTTGTCAAACACTTAATTTAATCTACTTGAAATGATTTGTGTTTCCTAAACAGAAGCCTTATAAAGGCAAAAACTTAACAGGGTGGGAATCAACACTGATGTTTCATTGCAAATCCTATTCTCCTGTAATGTTGTAGTAATAGCGATGCACACATTTTGCACTGCTGTAAAATGTTGCATCCATCACGTTGTGCGAGCTTGGCATCGGTGCAGCTGCATCGGTGCACGAACGCAAAAGAAAAGAAAAACCTGACTGAGCAATTAAATAGACCCTCCATAGAGACGAGGCCTAAAACTAGTTCTCTCCAGCCTGAATGTTTGTTGCTGTTATTGTTCTTGTTGGTCATTCTCTAAGAATAGGAACAAAAGGGCTTTTATATCCGACTAAAGAATAGAGTTTCTAACAAGGTAGAACCAATAACTGAGAATTAAGAACCTGGTATTTGGAAGAGTCAGAAGAAGGGGGGCTTCCCGTTGGGAGACATTTATTAACAAAATAAAACACACGCACAGCCACAGATACATACAAATGAGTTTATTAGCAAAGTTTCAGCCGTCTTTATCCCTGTCTCGAAATTGAATTTCCCATAGATTTGCAAGTTTTGCTTTGGCAGGCTGTTAAATGGATGACTACATTGCCCACAAATTAAACAAATTTGAGACTTAAATTGCAGAAATGAATCCTGCCTGGTGTCTTTTTCTAGCACTAAAATTTCATTGACCACCACTGCTAAATTTTTAGGATTAAATTCTTATTATACCCACTTAAACTTTTATCTACATGAGGAAGCAGACTTTTACATTCAGTTTTCATAGTGGAGGAGAAGGTAGGATGCTCTCAGGTCTAGTACAGCACATGTTGAAGCAATCTGAGTTTAGCACAACAAAGTCATCCATTGATACATTGGCAGTCAACCAAGGTTTTCTTCATAATTAAGTTTACTTGCATAAATGGTGTTTGAAAAATTGTTAAAACGGAAGAGTAGAAAATAATGCAAATAAAATGAATGTTAAAGAAACCAAATTTGATATGATTGAAGTCCTTTGCAAATACTGAAGTAAGAAATTATGCGTAGCTGTTGTGGTCGTGCTTTTTATTTGTTCTTTCAGGGAAAGATTCATGTAATCTGCAATGCACCTTGCATTGTGCTCTGTGGGTAGAAACACTGTGTACACTATTTCAAAAATACCTTTTCCAGGCAACTGTGCTCTGGGAACTTCTGAGAAAACGTAGTACACATCAGCCTGAACCGTATGCTCTTAGCAAACAAAGCGGTCTCATCAGCAGATCGCCAATTCTGTGCTTTAGTTCTGTGCTCATCTGGATTATTGGGGGAAGATGATTATGGAAATAGTTTTTTGTGTTTGGTGTTTTTATTAGCAGTTGCTCTCCCCCTTGTCTCTTTATCTGCCCTGTGTACTACTCCAGTAAAAATGCATTTTACATGCGAATGATGTTAATCAACCTTTGCAAATCCGTTTGACTCAGTTTTAAAGCAGCAGAATTGGATTGATTGAAGAAAGAGGAAGAGGATCCTTGACAAACTCATATGAAGCAATTCCTGCTATGGCATCTTTTTTTCTATGTTTTCATATGAAGAAAAATAATATGTGGAGGAAAATGGAAAACTACATATCTTGCTTTCTGTGCTTGGGTTGAAAGAGACTGCAGTAATTTTACTAAGAATAGTAATGTTTGATTAACCAATTCTTTAATTGATTGAGAACTCGTATTTCTTCTGAAAGCAATTCCATTTGTGAACTTACTTCATTACCAGTATTTTTTCAAATGAGGATTAGTTTTGATATAGTGTGATGTACTTAAATTGTTTTCTTTATATGGTAAATTTACTTGAAAACTACATTTAATAAGCCATTACCATGGAAGACTAGAATAGTACATTAACAAAATGAATGTTTGAGAAGCATGATTTTTTAAACGTACATTGTTTTTTCTTTTCATATGATTGTAATATTGAAAGTGCTCTTTTTATAATTCAGTTTCAACAAATGGTGCTTTTAACCAATTGAAAAATAATCACTTTTTCTTTCTATTAAGCAATTTAAATATTTTTACCAACCAACTAGATCATTAGCTTAATATGCATCAGTTATTTTGACCAACACGATAATATATTCAATCTGTTGTAACAAAAAAACCCTAAAAGTTTATGCAGTAAATCATATTGCATTAATTTCATAGTATAAAAACTATCATTTTGTTTTACTAGCACAAGTTTGCATAAAAAGAATGATGTAGAGGGAGTGGGGAGGTAAGTCATAACAGCTGAAAACTAAATGCCATGCCTGTTTAAGCTGTTCTTTGTTCCATGACATTTTTGGGGAGGGTGGCTGCAAAGTTAGAGGCAACAATATGTATGGAAACACAGGTTGCTGCAGGTAAGGTGACCATGCTGACACAAAGTCTAATCTCTGAATGTTTCCATACTAACTTGATTTCAATATTAATTCAATATAACTTTAGTCTGAGGTTTTACTTTGCTGTCACAACCTTGCACTTTCGGTGAACTACAGATAAAAATGAGTAGGTGGATGTATAACTATTTACATGTCACTTGACATCAGGCATGATAGTTTAACATTAAAGAAGATAGTCTTAAGAAAATTAGTTTGGGAAAAACAGTTTTTAAATCTAATGTTACAACTAACACAGAATTTCTTTAACACAGAAATTCTCAGTCTTTATTGCATTTAGTAGCCCACAAAAAAGTCTGTATTTATAATTTTCTGTAAAATTAAGCAGGGAGGCCCAAGCCTACGAAGTAGCATAAGGATCTCTTCTTCCGTGCATCCATTCATAGTTGAGTGGATGTGCGGGGCTTCCGTGCTGTGCAGGTGGAAGGGCCCGTTTGACGACTTCCCTTCCAAAGTCCTGGTACCTTACATGGACGTGGAAGAAGGAAGTTGTCCAAGGTTGTGGGTTGGTGGTTTACCTGGTCCTGCTTAGGCTGGTTTTCATCTTCATGCTTATAGTAACATGCTAGTATTTGTGTAATATATGCACCATCATCATTGTCTTATATATAACTTAAAACACAATGATAACAATAGGGTAGTTCAGAAGAAGAATTTGGCCTGTCTTTTGGGAGGATTGGTCGGTATCTTTAAACATTTTGTTTATTTGTTTTGTATTATTGTGGTTTGATTCACTGAATCGAACTGGCAACAGTTTCCTCTTTCCTGGAGTGAGAAGCTCAGTTTCTTTTCTTGTTATGTTTTTGTGCATGTTTTTGTTCCGCTTTAGTTGGCTTCTTTGATAGCCTTGATTTACCTCTTGACATCTTGGTGGTTCATCTCAGATCAGCAGCAGAACCGCTTTATCACGCTTTTCTTCGGGCAGATGCGCAGCCCTTTGTGCGCCTGCCTTCCACCTTTCATCCCGCCTTTTGTCTCTTTGGCGTGGAAATTGATCGCTCATAAAGAGTGCCATCAAATTCAGCCAGTGGTAAAAGGATGCCATCTCAAAGCTGGAGGAGAAAATCGAGAGGTCGCGAAGGATGAGCCTGTCTCCACATGGCTGCTTAGCTAAAATATTAAAGCTGGTGACGGGCGACAAAACCCCTCTGTGCGTGCCATCTTAAGAATTTGTCAGTGTGAATAACCCCCGACCCTCCGACTGTATGCAAAGCCAGGAGGCCTGAATAACAGCTTTGTGCTGCAGAAACTTAACACACGGAGCAGGACTAAAAGCCGGGTTTCACTGGTTATTTTGGGCATTTAACATTCAAGTCGTGTAAAAGAAAGCAGCTCGTTATGACTCAGTTCCGTTAATTAGACGTAAATTACTGTCTTTAGTGCCTTAATACAAAGGAAGGTAAGGGGACTTCTGCAGGACCAGTGGATGAAGAAATTGTAATTAGATGAGGGCATGGGCTGGGAAGGGGTGGCTGAGCACAAGCCCCCATTGAACTCGGGAGCTCACACTGAAGTGTGTGTGTGTGCAAGGACTGAAGTGGGAATAGTCACTTTTTAACCTCCACCCAGACTTGTCATGTTTTATTCCAAGATGATCGGTGTGGCTCACTTTAAATGATGTTATGAACAGATGTAGTTCATCTAGTAAAGATTTTATCTACTGCGGAAAGCTTTAAGCAATCTCCCTTTTAAAAAGGAGATTAGCCTTTAATTCTTAAAAGCTCAAAGAGAGAACCAAAATATTTCCTGATTTCTCATGGTCCTGGGGTAGCCCTGGGCTTCTCATAGTATTTAGCATGTCTTTATCATGTAGAGGCTAAAAATATTATGCCTATTACATATTGTCTAGCATACCTTGTCCTGCAAATTCTGTTTTAGAAGTAGAAATGTAAAAGTATTAAGGAAATAAATGAATATGCCTGTATCTCTGTTCAAGAAGAGATAGTAATTTGAGTTGGAGCTAACAATCCTTCATTAAATGCTGGAGCTTTTTCCATTGCTTGCAAAATTAACCATATATAAGATGTATGACTTAAAAGATGCTTTAATCCACTAAAAAGAATTTCTAAAAAACCTTTTGCAGTTTTGTTTGTTGGTTGCTTCAAGTTCAGAGCTGAAAGGATTGTTTTCCATAGTGTGAACATGGCAATGTTTCTTGTCCGCCTTAATAATAAATAACAATAGGCACAATCTTCCTTCTTGGCCAGGATTTTGTCCAATGGTAGCACTAACAAGCCTCTGCCTTGTGCACTAAACAGTCTTTGTAGTTTTGTCTCCCTCTCTTGAGTTGAATTCAGAAGTAACATATTAGCGTAATGTCTAAATGATCAGAGGCAAGACAATGGAGTAGTCGCTTTTGAGAGACTAAGAGAAATAGGAATACTTAAAGCAGCATTTGATTTCGTTTTGAATGTTGGTACCTAATGAGGAAAAGCTAGTTGTAGAGAAATAATACAAAATGATGGGGCAGGTTTATTGCTAGGAGGTGGACATGGTGAATATTTTTTTTTTCCATTCCTGCATTGTTATCTGTCTGACTGTTATGCTGTTTCTCTAAGAATAGTTTTCTGTTCTTAGGATAATAATGTTGGTAAGTAACTAGGCTGGATATACGTAGAGAGACTGGGATTTGTGGTCTTGCCTCCTGATTTTTAGACTTTCTCTGTTCAGCAAAAAGCCATTGAAGTATTAGTAAAGAAACAAAACAGCAGGTTTCTCAGCACCATTCAGAAGCCAATATAGAAGTGGGGGGAGGCAAGGGGAGGACACAGAAGGACTTGTAAGTAAATATTAATGAAATGTAAAGTTTCAGGCTTCCTTGGAAAAAAAAAATGGGACAGAGTTTAAAACCTATAATGAAATGGTCTGTTTGTAGGCAACTGACACCTAATGTATTACAGAATACATAAAAAGGGTTTACAAGTTGGAATATCACTGTTTGAAATGCAGGAAACACAAATGTTACATGTCTGTGAAGGCTGTTAAAGCAAAAGTATGAGCTGCTCTGTTCGTAAGAATTACTTTCGGGTTTACTTTTAATTGATACTCATTTCCTAACCCTTAAACTACCTTTGAAGTGACAACCTAAAAAGGACAGAAACAGTTTCACAAACTTTCGAACTCGAGAGGCAAATCAAACCCTCAAGCACATACTTACCTGCAGGCATTATTTGCTACTGGAAGTGCTAAGGGTGACTCTGAAAGCAGCTGTCTTCCGTCTATGCTGTTGTAGAACTATAAAGACTTAACTTGTTCTGAGGTCTCCTAGAAAAAGCAAAGTGATTTCTTTGAACAAAGTGAATTCTTTTGTTCTTATCTCAAACTGTTTGGCTTGTAATTCTCATGTTAGCCTCATCGGTTACTGCAGCAATTTGGCAGGGAAACATTGCATTCTTCACTATGCAATCTTATTCGTTAAGTGTGGTCGCTGTAAATCATCATCATAGTGATCATCTGTTAGTGACAGGATGGAAGATACCATGTTCGTCCATGCAGCTGGAAGGGCAAACTGTTACCACTAAGGTAGTTTCTGAATGCAGAAGGATATAGTGAATATTTATTTTAATAACAATTTTTGCACGACCAGTGTTAAACATTTCATATATCCAGATTGTGAGAATGTATCTGTAGAAAACAAAGTGCAATTTTTTTCTCATTGCAATGCTGCCAGCTGAGAATAGCCTTACAGAAGTTATTGATGCGACTCTTGTTTTATGCAGGACAGAATTCTGCACTGATTCTTTCTGGTCAATCAATTTACCATGTAGGCCATTTAGTGAAATCCTTATTAAATAAGAATTCTTATGAACTACATAAATCATTTGAGAAGCAAATCCTGGAGCAGACCTAGGAGCCTTGCTGTAACAGCCTATGTCCCTCACGTCCCACCTTCTGCATCATCTGACGCTAACCCAATATACTGAAGTGCATAAAACATGAGCCTAGTTAAGTCTGTAGTTACCAGGTTTGTGTCTGTGGAAGGACCAGCCTGGTACTTACTCCTGTGTCCTGGCACGTGTTTCTCTCACTCCTGTTAGTCAGTGGAAGAATGACTTTTGAAGAGGTTGAGTCAAAGTAGTTAAAAATACAAATAGAATAAATGAAGAAGTATTCAAACATACATGATTTCTTTCTTAACCATGAAGCGCAAATAGCAGGGACGCCTCTCTCAGTTATCTTCTGCAGTTAGATATTTGTTGAAAATAAGTATGTGATCTCTTCTGCCAGCTTGTCTGAAGGGCTCTGCTTCCAACTGCTAATTTTGCTCCCTTCTGTCTGTGTGCATTTCTTACCTCAAATCTCAGAAATTTTCAAAGAGAATAAAGGCTCCTTCTCTAAAGAAGGAAATGTCTTTCTCTAAGACTGGCTTCTCTAAGACTAGGAGTGCTAGATAGTGTATCTTCGTTAGCCGGTATTCAGCAGCTGGTTCTCTTTTAAACCTGGATGGGTCCTGATTGGGAAGTGCCTTGTCATAGTTGTCCAAATCATGTTTTGGTTGGCTGCTTGGGCATGTTGAGAGAAATGGTGTGTTTTCAGTAGCTTCAGTGGTTATGTAAGATCTTAGCAACACAGAGGGAAGAAATACATCCAAAGGTTCAGACAATTAGAAAAAAGTTTATGGCACTCTTCCGCATTGTACTTGATTTCCCTCTGTAATCACAAGGCACTTTTTCCCATAAATGGTAAATGTATGAATTGGAAATTTTTGCACCATCTCCTAACAGCTTTGTTTAATGCCCTTTAGTCTTAATAGCTTCCCTGCCACTATAGTGCTGCGAGGTTGTACCAAGAGTGAAGCAGAGCCTCTACGAAGTGTAGTCAGTGCTCTTTGGGGAGGTGTTGCTTCCTAGCTTGTCTGCAGTGCTTCGCAGCATGATGTCCTGTTCTTAAACCTCAAACTTACGTTTTAGAAGTGTATCTTACAGGTTATGGAAAGAGGAGGAGAAGGTAAAGCAATCAGCAGTCTGTTTCTGTGTGAGCCTCTGCAAGTTTGAGCGCGGGTTTGTGGGGCCCCTTCATTGGGAGGGGAGCGGGAGCTGGTGGCACAGTGTGCTGCTGTCTGCTGAGAACAAGGCAAGGAGCATAGTGCAATAGCGAGGCAGCATCCCTAGATAAGCAGTGAAGCTAGATGCATCACAGGCTAAACATAATGGGAACCTGGTATTTTTATCTGACTTGTTGCTGTAAGAGTTGCGTTGTGATCTCTCCTTTCCAGCGTTAGCTCCTTCCTGCTTCCAGCTGGCACATCTTCTCATATATTAGGCCTTATGCCCTTGTTTTGCAATCTTCCACTATTATTTCTATTGCTGTTTCTTACTTTGCTCATCACAGTTTTCTTCAATGGCCTATTAAAGCTTCCCTCTGGATTCTTCCTGCTCAGTTGGGTACTGCTCAACAATTTATGGGAAGTTTTTTGTTTGTGCCCGTCAGCTGCAAAGCAAACTAGAGAAGTCGTTACTCCTTGTCAAGTGGCAGCGCTAATTGCGACCCACGCTGGGTATATCGTCAAGGCCATTTCAGATCTGGTGGTAGGAGCCTTTGCCAGGCCAACTGGTATCCATTCAAGGTCAGGACTCATGTACGAGTCCCCGAGGGGCAGCAAGTACCCAGACATCTAGCTATAGCTCACTGGAAGGGTTATATCAGATCAGAGACTTTCGAAAGACTGGTCACCCTCAGATACTAATTCTCATCTAGACTATTTACCTGTAGGCAGTCTCAGCCTCAGAACTGTAAACAAATTTTTCAGTAATTTTTCCCTCTGGATATCTGTATGTATGAACCACTTCTGATCTGTACTGACTCACTCTCTCCTTTTCAGAAACACTGCCTAAAACCAGGCTCTTGTTTCAGTCCAGTTAATCTTAACCTCACACTGAAACAGATTTGTTCTTATCATTTTAAAAAAAAAAAAACAAAAACAAACACAAAAAACCCCCCCAAACAAATGAAAAAACCTTTGTTCCTCCTTGCAGATGGCTGTTCTCTGACTTTGTGGAAATACTTGCATCGGTGGATTAGACCATTTTAAAAACATACACAGTATTAGCGGGGCATGGGGTTTTCTTGTGACTTGAACTGGTTTCTTTTATCATCAGTAGCCAATGTATTCATTTGGTGGATGACACCAAAGTACCTTCATGATTTGAATGTGCCCTGCAAAAACTCACCTAAGGCATTTTCACAAGTCTCTATTTGTTCAGTGCAAGCACTCCAGAAGTATCAGAGAAGTGATGTTAGCTGGGGAAGGAGCCCCCCTGGCTCTCCCCTCCCGTCCCCCCCTGCAATGTACATCCAGAACCACTTGATCTTTGATCTTAGTTTGCTGGTGGTTTGCACAGTAGCCCTGGGCAAATCTTTCAACTTCATACGTTTGCCTTTCCTTAGCTCCAAAATAAGAATACTTGCCAAGCTGAGAATAACATTATGAGGATTTTAAAACAAAAAAGGGTTTGTGTGCCCCAAATCTTGTGTCATTTTTTTGAACTATGCGAGTTGGCCTAATGAAAGATACTTCTTAATATAAAACTTGCCCTTCATTGTTAAGCATCTAGTGTATGTTGTCTGGGCTTCTGGCCGCTCCAGTGGAGAGGGAGTTATTTTTAGATGGCAGTTTGCCCAGCCTGTCTTAACCCTTTAGGAAAGCAATTTGTCTTTCAGTTGAGTACAGAAAGCTTCCAGATGATGAGACGTTTGGACTCACTGCAGTTGGTTGAAATGAATTCCACCATCTTCAGCCAGTCATTGCCATCTTTAAAATGTTTATCATTATTTGATAAATTGAGTAGAAAATGGGGTAAAAGATATGCCAGATACTTTCTGGAAGTCTGGTTCTTTGGAGGATCAGCTAAAGATGTGAGTCTTTACATGAATACTACATCATCAACAGCATCCCAATATCAAGGATTTAAAAATATCGTTCACTTAGGGCTGGGATAAATAGCACCCGGTGTCCTAAGGCACTGCTATGCATCCATATATATTTATTAGTATGTGTACATAGAGAATGCGTGTATATACAGACAGTGCAAATATCCTAAGATACAGAAAACCTGTCGTTTTACATTCTGAGTATATTCTCCATTTTTCTGTATCCCCAACTGCTAACAATATACATCTTGTTAGGGGTAAGCTGTAATTCTGAAAATAAGCTTGTTGACGGTCCTTTTGAATGTATGTGAGGTTCTTTTATGTATCTAGTATTTGTCTTTGAATAAAGGCCAAAGAAAACATTTTTTAATGGAAATAAGTTAATACAAAAAGTTTCAATTCACTGTTGGTCTTCTATTCTTTTGTTCTGCTCTCAAAATGGAAACTGAGCTTTTAATATCAATTACAGATACAGTCTTTGAAAAAATCAAAGTTTTTCAGCAGTGTTATTAGCAAACTTTGACTCTTTTCCAGAGAATTTCTGATGGAGGAATGTGACCACTTTGGAGTAAGTGTAGCAATAACCTATATATTTTGAAGTCTTAAATGTTGAAATTATTTTGAAAATAAGATTCCCGTCCATCAGAAACTTGAATGACTCTTCTCTGAGCACTGAAGTGGTTCTGAGTCTATTTAACAACTTCACAGGCAACGAGATCTCTTCTGTGAAGTGTACTTAGTTGTGTCTTTAGCTGAAAAGGAACTTGTCAGACTTGATGTTATGAATATTGCATTAGAGGGGAAGAACATTTAATTGTTAATGTATAGTTTATTTGACATTACTGAGTTTAAGCAATGATTTACCCCCAACTCCATAAGTTACACACACCTATAATTTGGAAGCAAATTGGAAGACTGTTGATTATAGAACTAGCATTCCTGTTGCTTCTGCTTAGCAAGCTGTTATGCACACAGTCAGTGTCTGTAATATTTATTGTACGCCAGGATTCCCATTTTGCTTTTCTCCCCCCATACATATTTTCTGTACGCTAGAGCTTTGCATCTCTTTCCCCTCCTGTACAGTAAGACTCTCTGTGAGCGTCGGTGGGAGTGAAGCAGAGCTGACAGTATATAATTCTAGTGAACTTCCCTCTGCTTCGGTGACACAATCCCACAGCAGGCAGACAGGCTCATTTTGCATTTTTTTTGCATCTGCACAATAGAAAAGGGATTTAGCTGGAGAAAATGGGGAAGGGATATAATACACAGATTTAAAAAAGGGAAAAATGAGCTAGAGGAAATAATGTTAAAATACAGTATTAAGAGCCTGCTCTGATGGGTTTGAAGTGATTTTTTTTGCTATTTTGGAAGCAGATAACTAAATAAAGCAATCAGTCATAGATAACCTTTTGCTCCCATCTCCTACCAAATTTTTTACCCTGCTAGTTTCTACCACAGGAACAGCATGGATGTAAATACCATCGGGAACTATAAAAGTGATCTTAGCAGCAGGAGCGTTAAACTTCAGTACTTCAGCTACTGTATGAATACGGGGATGTGTTAACAGTCCAGGACTGCATGTCCACAAGGAATTTATGTACGTCCAGTTTGAAGCATATAAGTAGTCCTGTTGACTGAGAGTATATTAGTACAAAAATGATTTTGCTGGTTCAGGCTTTGCTTTCCAGTCAATCAGGCAAATCCTACAAATGATCTCATGGTGTAATGTATTAGCTAAGGCTGCAAAATACGCTTTTTGATTGTGTGGTATAATACTGTGTACGTTTACATTACAAACATGTCACTCCATCACGATCACCCTTTGTTCCTGTGATTCTGACTGTGTCTGTTAGGATGAAGGTTTGGCTTTGGAAAATTGGAAACAGACCTGGGTTTAGAATTGTATCCATAAACCATGCAAGCCCTTAATGCTGAAGTCTAAATAAGGAACAGAATTCCCATAAAACAGAGTAATGGAAGCAAGTGGCTCCTGCTGCAAAGAATGAGAAGACCTGTTCTACATCGTAATAAAAGTTTCAATATGTTAGTTTGCAAATATTTATTCTGGGCATTAGTCTTGTGAAAATTTAGTCCATTGGCTGATTATTGCTGATACAGAAAACATACAGAGGTTTATTACCCAGATGGTAATAGGTGTGCAGAGTTTCATTCTCTTCTATGAGAAAAGGAAGGAAGAAAATATTCCAGGTTCTAGTTTTTACAGTTATGTCCCTTTTTGTTGGTTTTAGGTTTTGTTGTACCAGGACCTAGTAGGTGGGTTAGTGGTAACTTTGAAATTTGGCAGTCTGTGTACATCAGCCACATGGAGCACAGACCCTTACAAAAGGTCTGGGAAATTGAGCTGCAAGGATACTCTAGATTTTGGGATGGGGCAGAGGGGAATGCTCTCTAAGGAACTAACCTCTAATTTGCTGTTTCCCAGCTTTGCTGTGGTGAGATAATTTTAATAGACATCCGATATGCCGAGGGCCCAATGGAACAATGTAGCTATCAGTAAAAGTATGTTATCTTTTCAACTGCACCTGGCTATAAATAGATGTGGTAGAAGATCTTAATTATAGTTTGTCTTAAAAGTAGGATTACAGCTTTCAAGTTTTTTTTCTGGGAATCAAGAGGAGACTTTTGTGTGTGGTTTTTGGTTTTTGAATTGGATGTAGGGAAAGATTAAAGGGCTTGCTAAAAGTTTCTTTAGCATGGATGTACATGATGGTCATGTAATTGTTTTACCAAACGTCCATGGATTCGATGTGTAAAAACATCTTATGCCCCAATTACGAGCTGCCTTTGAGAGCATCCTTTAAAAGAATGAGGTAGGCTGCAGATGGGCATCAAACCTGAAAAGTGATTTTGATGCAAAAGTGTGTGCAGGTGTCTAGCTTGTTCATCCTCCAGTTGCTCTGTCTGCCTGTTAGAATGTGTCTCTACAACACTGCAAAATAGATGCAACTGCTGTCTATATGAATCTCCCGTAATATTGCTTTCGTTTATTTAAAAAACGGAAGTGGATGGAGAAAGAACGTTGTATACTGTGTTCTGCCTCACGCATCATCATCAAAACATACTCCTATGTTTCTGAGCCTGGTTTTTACTGTTGGGATCAGCGTATGAAATGGTGATATCACAGCTTGATTCCTATACACTTCCTATAAACTTCACAGCAGGGATCATGATACCATGAGTGTGGAATTCACCTGTATCCATCTTAGAGGACCCCTTTGTGGGAAGCAGGATCTTTCACTGTACCGCTGGTGTTCCCTAATCATCTTGGGTAGTTTGGGTTTTAATTTTACTGAGGGAATAGAATATTTTTTCCTCATAAATCCTGAATTGTACTGTCATGGATGCTTCAGGTACACAAGGTAGCTACACCAAGGAATAGGTCATCTGTACATGGAGTGTATTGATTTACTCATCATCAAAGAAACTCTAAATGATGCATCAAAGAGGCATTTTTATTCTGCCAGATTGGCCCAGTCTGGGAAACTAACACAGTTTTCAGATTTGTACTTGCACTGCTGAATTTTTTTTTTAAGGCAATAGTGGCAGATTTGCATTATACATAATAGGTGTACACAGTATGCACCCCTTGGACTTCTGGATGTTTGACAAGTCAGAGACTGCACTTCAGAAAGAATGACCAAGCACTGGTCATTAGGATGCTGCAGCCATAAGTAGTCAATCCAAATTCCTTGGATTTTTGGCTTGTACCCAAGAAAAAGGTGGGATGCTGGGTAGATCTTTTTTGTTTCAAGTACGGACCCGTGACATTACAGACATACAAAAAAGGGACTCGTCAGTGTCAACCAGTTAAGTAAGCTTCGCGCTGTGAGTGTAAAGCGGTACAGCCAATATGGATGGCAGTATGCCCTATTCATGGCATGCCTCTGCAAGCAGACATTGCTGCAGGATACTGAAGCCTTAGCAGAAAAGCAAGCACCACAGACGGAGCCCTGGAAAAGGGTACAGTCAACTGGTGTGCTGGGTGGTGTTCAAGGTACACTTCACGGGGCAGGACAGGATTTCTGGTTTTTTTTTTAACTTTGCTGAAATCACAGGCTCTCCAACTGAGAGGTATTCTGCCTTGATGACGTTTGGCCTGGTCTGGATTTGCCTAAGCTATGTGATGCCTGAAATGAGATTCCAAAATCCATATTATGGTATTTATAAATAGTTTGATTTTTAGCGGTACCAAAAAACACAGCTGCTGTCAGCAATTCAGTTAATACAATATACTGTTTTGCATTTAGTGGCAAGACAAATGGGCCATAATAAAAGAGACGGTGATCTTAATGCTGCTTTATTGCGTAGGCAGATCTGATTCGGAAAGACATCAGCAGCAGTTGGTCTCATCAGGTTGAGTGTCTTTTGCATCATTTGACCCAGGTTTTCTGCTATTGCCAGTCATACTTCTGAGAGGGTAGCAATCATCTACTACAGATGCATAGTTTTACGTAAAGATGTTGAGATGTCTTCTAAGGCGTGATGGTGGTGGTGCTGATTATTCCAATAGCCCTTTGTCAGGTACCTATTATCTTCCATTTTATAACCCTTTAGGACAGACTGGGAAGGCAAGGAGTTAACGCCTATCTTTGCATAGCCTCACTCCTTCCCTCCTTTTCAATCGACTGTACAGTCAGAAGAGAGGAGCAGCATGAAGGAAGAGGAGGTTATGATGTGGAAAATTATCAATTTTTCCCTGGTCGACTCATCTTCACCCATCCTACTGTCAGTCAGAACTAAATGTTGATATATCATGCACAATTTTTGGTGTACTCACAGAATTTGAAAGTGGGCATATAAAAGTCAGCAGCCCGTGAAATCAGGAAATTTATAAACATTCATGCAAGCAGACGACCTGTGGCAGGGTGAGACCTTCCATCTTTTTTTTTGTGAGAAATAGCTACAACTCCTGCGGTCTCTTTGCAAGTAACAGTCAGTATCACGCCTGTCCTACAAGAGGTTTAGATGTGAAGACAGGGAGCCAGAACCCTTGCAGCATAAGTATTTAGGCTTGTGTTGTCATGCTATCCAGCTAGACCTAAGCGTTAGTGCTTAATTCAAGGACTGATAGGTGCATGTGACAGCATGTGTCTAAAGCCAGTAGTTATTGTTGTTGTCATGGCATCCCCTGATGTAGGTCTGAATTACATTATCAATGAAAAGTACTGCAAATTGAAAAGATCCTTGTACATGATGCACATGTTACGGTGCAGCATAGAAGAGGTCCATTCAAACTGAGTGCTGCTTCATGGTAATAGCCTTCCTCTCCAAGCACGTTAAAGGGGGACAAAAATTACATGCTTGGCCTATCTCCTCACAAAGCTACGATCTGACGGAGTTTGGTATGGAAGTTACACATTACAGAGTTAAAAGAGTTACTCGGTAATTGGAATAGGAAGGATTCACTGTTCATGGACTCTTTAAAAAATAAACTTCCATTGAACTTCCTTTCCGTGCATATCTCAATTGTAGTGAGATAGAAATTGCTGTTTTCATAGTTACAGTCTAAATGCCACTAGCTGTTCCTCTGCTAGCTGCTGGAAACTCTGTGGCTGTTATCTTAAAATATGTTACTGGATTTCTGCCTATAGTTTGGAAGGAGCCTAGCAGAAGACCACTCGGATAAATCGAGAGAATCCCCAGAGCAGCTCCAGGGCCCTTGTACAAACCAGGAGACACCGCTTGCTTTATTTCTCTTAAAGATCCTTAGGTGGAAGGGTTTAATGCTCGTGCAGAGCTAAACCTTCAAAGTGAGCAAATGTGAGTCTCGTTTGCTGGAGCTGCCACGTCATGCATTCTTGGGGATAAAGGGTGCTCTGGGGCTGCATGAAACGCTGTCCGAAGCAAGTGCAGATTTCTACCTCAATGAGCTGGTCCTGCTGCCAGCATTCTCCGCATACCCATCCCAGGGAGGCCCTCTTCCGTAAACTCCACGAGAAAGAGAGCAGGCTAATAAGCCTTAGAAAGTGCATCCAGCTTTTTGTTTCCTTTTTCATCAATACAGTGTGTTCTAGTGTCTCCAAGACAACCATGTCTAAAAGGCTGACTGCATCTTTTACTGCTGCTCCATAGTGAGCTTGCCGAGATGAGCTGTGAAGGCCAATCTCCAGCCGTTTTTTATCCATGAGTTTTCTGGGTAGTACCTAAGTACTTTACGTGCTTGTTTCGGTTTTATTGCAAGAATTAAGATTTAGTTTATCAGTTTTGAAGATATCATTTTGGCTTGTCCCAGCTCATCTTTCTTTGAATAATTGTAATGAGCAGTTAGGATGTTGTTCCCAGTAACGCCTGCAACAATGCTGGCTTTCTTTGCATTTCAGGCCCATTCTGCATCTGATAATAGATGCCTTCCTGCCACTGAATAGAGATGTACTGAATCTTGTGTTCTGCATCTCTTTGTTGCCCATGTGTGCCTTTTTCTTGAATGATTACTGGTTTCAAATTTAAGTTTAGATAGTCAAAATACAGTTTTAGGATTTCTGTATAGTTGTCTTATCAGTTCGCAGATTTGCAAATCTGCAGAATTTGGGGGGCGGTGGGGAATCATTCGTGGTACGTGTTCTCTGAGCAGCAACATCACAATCCTTTTCCAGTGCTCATCTGCCACAGAACTGGGGCCTCTATGGACCCTTCTCTGTAAGCTACTTCTCTGCCACTTGCTTAGAGAAAACTGCTGATGAAAAGTGGTTTCAAGGGCAGCATGTGTTGTCTCCCATGAGGTCAGGGGCTTTGGGAATTACAGTTGTTCTGCTTTCTTACAGTTGTTCAGGAGAAGCTGGATCTTTTAGCTAAAGTGAAGAGTAGTTAAAGATATGTAATTATTTGTGTTCTATAGCTGCAACAGTCAAGAACAGCACCCCATCCCTGCGATGGGCCTTGTCAAGGTAGTTAACATGGGCATCTGTAGGAGTAAAGCAACTGTTTTTCCTACTGTCACTTTCAGAAATGGCCGAGACCCATATGCTGAGACAAAAGAAAAAATCATCTCATGGCAAGTTCCAGCCTGAGTGGTTGCAGTTTTGGTCTACTGGCAACCCCAATGTACTGTAAAAATATATAGATAAACATATAGATAGACAACATATGTATGTTGGGAAATCTTTATTAAAGATCATTTGTCAATTCTGCTTGTATTATATATGCCTTCAAATCTATCTCAGATGCTGAAGATGCTGCATCTATTTAGTGTTTGTTGTAGACCATTAATTTATTTGTATGTCAGAATCCAGCATCTTAAAGATAAATTGATTTCTGCAAGCGTTGTGTTGGTATAGTTGAAAGGATAAGTAAGGACCTGCCTGTAGACAGTAAGAAAGGACTGGGGAACAAGACAGTATTAGTGGAGCTGCAGGCTGCGGTGGAACGAATGAGAGCAACCCATGATGGGTATAGACCAGCGCCATAACTAACTGAGCAGAAGTATTTCCCCCTTGCCTGCATGCGGTTGTTGAGACCAGTCGTGTATTCCCTTAGCACTATCTGTTTAGAAACATTTCCTCTGGTTTTCTGCTGACTGTACTGGGGTCTGTGCAGAGCAGCCTAATTGAGGGGCAAGGGGATACACTATCAAGGAGGGGGGAGACTGGGGCATGCTTCATGCTTTGTCAGCCTTGGGTTTTTTCCCTCTTTTTCTGTTAGCCATGAGAAATTTTTGGAAAAGCCACAGGAGCAAATCCTTCATTCGGTGGAAAGATTCCAGGCGGCAGAAACCATGTCATAGCTCCTTTTCATTTCCCTAGGATGCAGGCTTGCAGTTCTCATGCCTACCAAACTCTTCCAAATCAATACCAGTGTGTAGTACAGAGAGGTTTCTGGTATCTACCTGTTTCCCTTTAGCGCCTTCTTTGCAAACTCAGTGACTTTACTCTGGAAAAGCTGGTCTCGTTGTTGATGTTTTATTTATTTATGAAGTATCAACTTGAGATGCCTGTCCAGGAAGGTTTTTGTTTAACTTTCAAATGAAATCACAAGTGAGTACTCATGCATTTCTCTCTTCTGTAGCAGTCTCTTAATTTTCTCCTCTCTTGTCTCATTTAAAGCAAGTATAAATAATAGCAAGATTACTTTAACGCTTTCAATCTTTGGTTTTTTTTTGGAAAACAACAGGAACTCAAATTTCCAGTAGGCATCATTCAACAATTTTAACAGAGCAGTGCAGTAAACAATGTCTAGAAGTTCGGGGTGGGGGGGCTTATTTAATTTTCTTTTTAGGTTTTAGAGTTTTATGTGGACTTGTAAGAACTTAAGGTTGATTTGATTGGACTTACTACATTAACAGGCTATCGCTGCTTGGTTCAGGCTTTTCAGGTCTTGCTTAAATTCACCCTAATATTGTGGCTGCCCTGCTTTAGTTGTTCAGTTGCACCATAAATCATTTGTTGCATGTGTATGTAACATGTTTAGTAAATTGACTGATGTGGGCATTGAGTTACATAATGATGAAGACCTTGAAACTATAATTAGTTTTAATCTACTGTGCACTATCAAAATAACCTAAAAGACAAAGCACTTTCCTCTGAGTTATTGTTGGTAGTTGCACATAATAATCACAATTTATAATCTGTTAAATTTTTAATCATTTCAGTGTTTCATGTTAAATGAACATTTTCATTTTGAAAGGTGGAGTGTTCCTTTCTGTAAATAGATCAGTATTAACCAAAGTCACCTTCTTATTCTTCAGAGAATGTAATATTTTATAGTTTACTTCAATTTTAGGAGTTTTGGCCAAAATTGCACTTTTACCCCCCTAGATGGGTTGGGGGGGCAAAGATAAAATGATTGTTCAAGGTTATTACTGAAAATCCCTGGTGTCACCAGCTGTGTTGTAATTTCTCATTAAACATGTGATAGCGGTGCAGCATACACTACATAATGGCCCATAAACTTTAAAAATCCATATTTCCATTTTTATCACTGGTAACGCTTGCTAGTGGGCACTGTCACTTTAACTTCTGCCAAGCTGTAAGTAAAACTCTGTTTCAGCCATTTATTGCTTCCTTCAACTTGCCATGCAAATCTTTAGCCTGAGAGCGATCTTTCTCGCTGGGAATCTGTGTGGCATTGTGTTTTCCTATGAAGATGAGGGCAAATTCTTGCTCAAATTGTAAAACTTTGCAAAAGCAACTTGCTAAATACTTTGAATGTTGGAGGGATTTGTTTGCTTTTGGACTGGCATGCTTAATACTCTTTCTGGACATGTTATGTGGAATAATTGGGGCACGGGGAGGGAGAAAAAAAAATATAAAAGTGTGCCACACGTAGCACACCACTTGGCAAACTTGATAAAGAAACAGACCTAGGACTCAGTCTGATTTCCCTAGACACCAGTCAAGTACAAACGCTTTTATAGCTTTCACTGCCCAAGGCAAGCTGGAAAGAATTACTGCACCTCCTAGTCAAAAGCCACTTGCACAGTAAACAAAATAGTCACTAAACAATTTGCTGCCCTTGATATTTTGCTGACCTGCGTGACCCCTTGTCCTGCCTGCATGGCAGAGCTGCCCCTGCAGCAGCGTCACTGGAAAACTGAGGGCTACAGCATTTCTGTCGTTTGATGTTGTATTCTTGAGCTGTGTGTTTGTGTGTCAGAGCATAAATTCCTCATCCAAGGAGAGGCTGAGATGGCTTCCCTTGTCTGGAAAGAGATGTCTGTAGCGATTATAGGAGGAGTAGAAACTGCTTGTGGTTAGGCTCAGATGGTGCTCACCCTGCGCTGTGTGAAACTGCCTGGCTCAGCCCTGGCAGCAGTAGCAGTGGATCTTCCTCACCTCTCATCTCTCGACCTCTGTTTTGCTTCTGCAGGGAAACTCCTCCTGTTTGAGCAGGGAGGGACGTTCCTCGGCGTCAAAGTAAAGCAGCTTTAATAGGGACAGGGATAGACATTATGCCCCGTTCACTGCCTCCTTTACTGGACAGTTTTTATTTACCTTAGATCATGTTCTGTAGTAGATGCATTTGAAGCCCCTGAGAAGTTTGTTGTTTGTTTTTCTTTGAATTTATCCTCCATGGTAAGGAAAGGAAATAGTCAAGTCATTACTACATGTGCATGATGTTTATGAGCAGATGAGAAATGTAGACTTGGCTATTAGTCCAGTAAATGTAATAAAGTACTGTGTCAGGAAACATAAATACACCTTTTAAAAACTTGGTAAATGTAATTTTGGAAAACAGCAATATTTTACAGCACAGCATTAAACAGTATCAAAATTGTGTTCAGTTTTGATGAGCCAGTCCTCTAATTCAAAGTTATATACATTTGTTGACTAGGCCTTCTAAATGTATTTCAGGCTTGGATAAAAAAAGTAAAGGACAAAGCCACCTTTCTTACGTTAATAAAAAACCTCCACATCTCAGCCTTCTGCAGCTGATGACCACAACCAGGAAAAGTATCAAATATTATTAATAAATATTTTTAAAATAAAAACTGCTACCTGACTGAAAAGACATTTAGGGAAAGATGAATCCTTTCCATTTTCATCTAGAGAAATGACATAGCTTTTTTGCTCTTAAACATTCAGTTTTTCCTTCAGATCAATGAGCACCACAGGCTCGACTATGCTTTTGACCTGATGAGGCTACAAAGATAGAATGGTCCTATTTGACAAGCGGGGAAACACTTACATGAATCATACTCATTTATTTTTTTTTTAAATAAGAAGACAAAGATTTCTATACATGGTTTAAGTGGTGACAGGTTTTCAGGACAGTGTTTTGAGAGTGGTGTTTTGTTTCTCCTCATTCATTTTTTGATTACTCAGTATTACTTTCCAATTTTTCTTTACAGACCTTTGTGCTGATTTCTGATTCCTTTGTGGAAGTCTTCCGAATTTAGGTCTTGCCTGTTTGTTAGAATGGCTTTAAGAATTGTTTCTGAATCTTTTGTAAAGATAGCATGAGTTACGTTCAGTCTTCATCCATCATTAGATAAGAGCATCTCTAGTTGTGATGGGGAGAATGCATTTGACGGAATAGTGGAAAGAAGTAATGTGTCCCATGTTGTTATCTCCTAAAATACCGTGCAGTAAGCCATCCCAGGTGAGGGGATGCCATTTCCTAAGGCATTGCTGTTTGTCTTGGCTCTGCCACCCTGCATCAAGATTTATGTGTCGGCTGCCTTTGGAGCTGAGACTTTTTTTTATTCTCTCCCCCTCTTTCCCATTTGGGAGAGTAAGAGATCTCACTGTCACCTAAGAGACAAGGACCTATGCAGCAATAGTATTGCCCTGAACAACATGGACACGTTTTATGGCAAACACCTCTTGGAGACATCTAGTTGAAAAATGTGAAGGTAGAGAATCGTGTTGTGTCATACATAGAAGGCAGGTTAAGAAAAGGCATGGTGGAGACAAGGTGTGTTAAGGAAAAGGAGATTAATTATACTAAAACAAGTTAACATTGCAATACTGGGCAAAAGAGCAGAAATCCATCGGATCTGAAGGTAAGCTAAAGTAAAAACAAAGCTATGCAGCTGTACATGAGACAGTTGATTGTGAGTTGTAAATAGATTGAATGCAGTTACTGATTTTTATCTTGAGGGCTTTTTGAGTACCACCGATAAATCACAATTGCATGACTAAAATATCAGATGTCTCAAGTTACTCTGTTTCCTTGGTCCGCAAAAAAAAAAGTTGCAGTATTGGAGATATCCAGCAACAAAGGAGTTAAAGAAAAAGCATGTAGATTGGTGATACCAGTTTTTTGGAAATTGCTAAGTTATGTCTATAATGGGCAAAATGCCAATAGTTGCACATTAAAAGTGACATCTCTGCATTTTTAAGAAAAAAGCACTGTAGTGAACTTTATCAAAACGTTAACTTCTAATAAAGAACAGCAGCCATGTTGTGTGCTTGTGAGCCAAAAGTCCTGTTAATTTTACCCAAATGCCTTTCTCCATACCCAGGTTACTGTATGTAATTCATTTGTGGTATCCCTTATATGTTCCTTGGTAATTTTTCTGATTTATGATACTACTAAGCATGAATCTGTTAAGACTTTCACATGAATATTATTATTTTATGACATCATAGTCTGTTGTCTTTTGTAGCATCCTTAAGTTACATACACAGTCTTACAAGGATTATTGACAAATGGACACGACTTCTAAATGGAGTTCAGTTTTCAATGGCTCTTTGCTTTCCCTTGGCAGCGTATCAAAGCAAAGTAATAATGTCTCAGTGCCAGTATTTTAAAATGTAGCTCAGATGTTTAGTGTAAGGTCAGCTCTGCTCCATTACACTTGCTGCTTCCTCCTGCTGCCAGAGAGGCTGCTTTTAGTTTGCAGAAATCCCCTTCTCATGGGAAGGTGAGCTTTAGATACCACGATCTGAGCCCTGAGAGGCAAATCAAAATAACGCATCACTCATTTACCGTAGGCATTGCCCAGCTTAAAAGAGTTATTCCAGACTGCGAGCGCTCAGCTGAGACGGCTGCTGAAATTGGTTATATTGCTTGCTAACCTGTCTGATTACCTCGTCAAAGTGTTACGCGCCAGCCACGTGGACTCTCTCCACTGGGCAGGAAGGGCTGCAGTACCGTCCCTGTGAGCAGCCTGTCCAAACAAAGCTGAAGACTCGTGATGCCACGTGTTCTGGATAGTGCCTTTGGACAACTACCGAGCCTGTGTTCACAGGCTCTCAGGCTGTATTCGTGGGGACCCTCCTTCCGAGGGCGACTGAATTCCTCACCTTTAATATAAAATGAGGTAGGGTGATGTGGATATGGGTCCATTCTCCAATTACAGTGTACATGTTTTAATAGAAAGTAGGTTGTAGTGGAGAACACCTGCACTGAAGTTACTTGAATAGAAAACATTGAGCCTTGGTTTTCTTTCAGTTTGGTTTTCAGGGTGTGCATGTGTGAGGGGAGGTTGTTTTGTGGCTTTTTTGTGTTGGTTTGTTTTGGGGTTTTGTTTGTGTTTTTGGGGGGTGCTTTTCTTTTGTTTTTGTTGTTTGTTTGTTTGTTTGTTTGTTTTAAACTTCTTAGAACGTAGCCCTAAACCCTAGTGAAATAGATCCTAAACAACGTTGCAGAGTTTGACTCTAGACCTCGCCTGCAGGATGTAGACTGGCCAGACCTGTATGCAGATGGCTGTCAATTCCCTCAGACATAGGTGGGAGGAGAGGGTGGTTTTAGCTGCCGCTGATGAACATCAGACTCCCAACATCTGATGACAGGTTGCTATGTCATGCTCTACAGTTTTGTTTCAACGGAAATTCAGTATGTTGTCTTGCTGAATGACTTCGTCTTCTCTTGATCGGTGAAACTATCGCGTTTATGGACCAAAAGCATTTTCATAAGCATACAAAGACATGTCTTGGTTATAGTAAGTGTCCGAGATTTATTGGCGAGGAACCGCACATCATGCACCAGGAAAGGAAAGAATTTTGCCATGAGTAACTTTAACAATCATTTAGATAGATCATGAATCTGCTTATGTTAGCTATCAAAGTACAGCGTTTCGGTGATCTTTGTACAAGATGTTCATGATAATGCTTATCCTAAGGAAAAATATCTCTGCATCAGCGGTCATTACTGTAGGACACACTGGGTAGTCTTTACTGAAGTGCATAGCAAGTGTAGCGTGGCTTTTTTTATTCCCTTTGCAAACTGGCATTGTTTTTGGGGAAAGGAAGTGAAGAGAGATGTTTGTTCTCATGAGTGAATGCCACAGGTGTCTTTTCGGGGAATTCAAACATTTGAGGAAAATCAAGAGGAATACAGATGGCAGTTGAAATAGCCATTGAAATGTTGAAATGTTTATTACAATGGGGCTTTTCCACTCAGATTCCTTTTGGAAACGAGTATTTAGTATTCTGGTAAGCAAAGCGAGGAATGCCTTCCTATTGGAATAAAACACTACTTAGGTTTCTAAAGGCAAATTTAGTGTCGTTTTTGTGATGCATTGATTCTGCAAGTTACCACTGAACGTTTCCATTATCCAGGTGCTTGGACCGTGTTTGATTCATGTAAATGTTAGAAGTTATTGCTATTTTCATCTGGTACCTAGGACTCTCAGTCAAGGATCAGTCCCATCATACTGATCACTGTAGGGATAATCCCCAGACATTTTGCAGTCTAGGCATTTGGAGGGTGATGCTATGTAATCTTTACTAAGAAACTTAGGATGTCGTTACTAATAATTGAAAAATCAAGACTGCATAGAGTACAATACCTCACTGCTTCTCAGCAAAATAGTCTTGACTCAGACAATAGGTTAATTGCCACATCCAGAAATGAATCCTAATGGTTCCCTTTAGGAGCCATAATCGCATGTAGGGGTTTTATTGCGATATTTATAACTGTAATCTTTGGTCTCGAAGCTCATGTAACTGTTCAACCCAGCAAAAGGGTTCAGAATGGTAATATCCTGCTCCCGTCCTTAGGCTCTGCTAAAAGTAGAATTTTTAGTTCTAGTTCAATCAGTCAAGCCCCTGCTATTTTCAGGTATTATTCCAATCTAACAGAAGTTGAATGTCAAGTGTCTTGTGTTTTCCGCTCGCAAGGCCCACAGGAAAGTCTAGACAAAAAAAAAAAAAGTGCTGCATTTATCATAGGAAGCATATCTTCAAATATATCAGAAGGTCTGTTCTTTTTCTTTTCTGTTCTTCTGTGGCTGGGCTGAATCACGATTGTTAAATGAGAGGCTGCTCAGCCAGGTCTGTCTCTGTTCCCACCTGGAATAAATTGCATAAATTTGCACAGCATTGTCTTGGCATAGGATCCTAAAGTATGTCTTAATTTTGCGGTGGCTGTATTGAAAGTTGCCTCTTGAATGAAGTTGGTCTGTATCCCTCTCATTTGTCTGCATATTGTATCCGAGGATTATTACTTTTATTTTCCCCCCTTCCTGTATTAATCCAGGTACCATGTTGTGCTGCTGTCACGCTTGTCTGTGTTTTGCAAAGAAAACACTTTTTATCAGTGTGTTTTCCTAGTATAACACCTTTTTTTACTCCTATCAATTTTATTACTGTCAATTTGAATTTAAGTGGATTATTTGAGCCTCGTAATTTTGTAATCCCTAGACAAGAAATGCAAAGAATGGTAAGTGTTCTTGAAGCAAAGTAGCATCGCTTGAATTTTGACTTAAACTGTGTCAGCTGTACACAAATGACCTCATGTTGGTCATTTTAAAGAGTTTGCACTATATGGTGCAGTCAGACATGAAGTGATGATGATACTACTTCTGCTTGCAGCTAATGTTTCTCTAATTCTAGAGCTAGGTGGACCTTACATGAAATAAACTAGTAATTTGAAAAGACTCAAGTCTGAGGTCCTGAGTCCATAGCTCAGACCCAATTTCTCTTGAAGCCAAATTTGTCTTCCTCTTTTGTTTTTCCTTATGTGCTGTTGAGATTTGGTAACACTGCAATGATGGACGGTTTTCATGTCATAGGCAAGATGGTTTAGGTAATCAGCCAAGAAGATAAAAGTAATCAATAATCATCTGGGAGCATTCAGTAAGTGCCAGTCACTAAAAAGTATTCCAGCACTGGATTTTTTTTTTTTTTTCTGATCATTGTACTTATTTTAGCTTAAGAAGAAAAACATGTAAAATACGTACTGCTGTTATGTGTAGAACTGAATACAACTTTACGGTTTCACTATGGTGTTGTAATGTTTCAGGTGAACTTCCATGGTCAGCAGTGTCAAATGATTCCCTATATATTTCTAATTCATTTAAACAGGTTGGCTAATACTAGTGGTCCTTCATTTATTTTTAAGGTATCTACACACATTTATTGCATTTAGGGGGAATGTGAGGTGTGTTTGGAGAGATGCTATAACAAGTTACTGAATGAGCAACCCAGGGGATAGAAGTACCTTCAAATAGATAAAATTAGGCATTTTCCTGCCAGTTCTCTTGGTATTTCCCCTCTTTAATGATTAATTAATTAATGATTAATTTGCACATCACCATTGCCATTTTAAATGATGAAAGCGATACATAGAGGGAGAGAATACCCATTTAGAGGTTACTTTCACGCACAGGTACTCCCTTATAATGAGATAGACATATCGCCCTAGCTTTTGGAGTCCTCTGCTTTGTTACGGGAAGTACTACTGTGGACTGGCTGGGGGATACACTGTACTAGCCTCAGTCACCAAACTTTTTTGATTTTTAAGGTCAGATATCTGTGTTTAATAATAATAATAAAAATCTGAGGTCTGACCAGATAACACTAAGCTGCCATGGCAACTAGTTTTCTGCCTGAGGCCTGCTGGACATGATCCAGTGATAGTATAATCCCTGGGATTTATGATTTTTATTGCTATCTAACACATCAGTGTAAATACTGCTAGGCTGTCTCTGCTCTTCTTCCACCCCGTTCGGCAACTGATAGGTTTCTTGCCCTTTTTTGATACAAAAGCACAGTGTTCAAGCAAATAGGATATTTTTTCACGATTATCCGTTTGCTAAGGTAGCGAGCACCCCTGTGTTACAGGGTGGGTCTGCTTTGAGATCGGCTGTGCCTGCTGTTTGCCCTGGGGATGCTGGTGCAGTTGTGTCCAAGTGTCCGTGTCCAGCTTTGCTGGCTGGGAGGTTCCCCAGGTTCCCCCCAGAGATATCAGAAGTCCTCTTTCAGGAAAGAAGTGGCACGCAGAGCTGCCATGGTAGCTTGGGGATGACTAAGGACCTTTTAAAAATAATTAAAAAATAATTGCAGCTTTGGAAAATTAGACTGTAGTGTGCCCAGAGGAGTGACCTGTCGGGGAGCGACAAAAGCCACCAGTGTTGGACAGACCAGAGAGAGGAAGGGAGGAGAGAGGAAAAGCAGCGCTGGTGTTTGTGGAGGGTCATCACACTCAAATGTGCGCTGGTTTGTGAAGTTGAAGAGCAACTTTAGGGAAAACTCCCATTTCCCCTTGCTGCATCCATAGACACCTGGGAGGGGCTGCAAAATGTGCTCCCAAGTGATGGGTGGTATCCTGGGGTGTATGCAGCAGAATACAGAACATTAAATGGTCCTGCATCTGTTTCAAGATACTTTTTTTTAAAATGGAAGCAGGAGTGTTGGCAGAATCGCTGCCATTTTGTCAGAGCTGGGAATTTTTGTTTGTTGCAATGCAAATACAACACTCGCTTCTGCCTGAGCAATCCCATAATTTAATGAGAAAATTCCTTTTCTTTTTTCTTTTTTCTTTTTTTCTTTTTTTCTTTTTTCTTTTTTCTTTTTTCTTTTTTCTTTTTTCTTTTTTTCTTTTTTTCTTTTTTTCTTTTTTTCTTTTTTTCTTTTTTTCTTTTTTCTTTTTTCTTTTTTTCTTTTTTTCTTTTTTTCTTTTTTCTTTTTTTTTCTTTTTTCTTTTTTTTTCTTTTTTCTTTTTTCTTTTTTCTTTTTCCTTTATTTTCATAGTAAGAAGGGACATATAGCCTAAACGTGATATACGCATGCTTCGCTTCTCCCCTATGTCCTGTTGTTGTTCCTAAACCCCTCTTAGTGTGGGGCTTAAGCCACCATGGAAAACTGCTGACTGGTTGAATTGGTGAAACAGATCATCAGCTCATTTGAAAGTACGTGCCCGTTTGATATTTCAGCAAGTCCTGGCTCTTTACAGAAACTCCAGGAGCCTGCATTTTTATTTAGTTAGTTAATTAGTTTATTTTTTTAAAGACAGTCCTCCAGTGACAGGTTCTTTCTGCCTAGGTGTGCTTGAAGCCTGATCTTCAGTCTGGGTTGTCAGCCTGAAATTAGTAACGCTTCGGCACCTCTGCACCTCTGTCAGGAGCACAGTTGAAAGAGAGGGCAGGAAAAATGGGAACATCAGGGAATAAAGTAAGTTTAAAAAAATCTAGAAAACAGAACACCTAGAGAGAGAGGGAGGAGGAGGAGGATTAAAGTAGAAAGAAGAGCTAGAAAAAAACGTGAAACCTGATGCCTAGAAGGACTTTGGGCCAGGAACAGTTAGCAAAGCGAACATATAAAAGCATCTATTCTCTGTTCTTGCTCTCCTTATTGCCAATGAGAGGAAAAAAAAAGCTAACTTTTTTTGTCCTTTTCTAAAGTTAGACTAAAAGGCAAAGCTGCTTACCTAGTTTTTACTAGATACTTAAGTTGTTACTGTAGCAATAAAACTGCCCTTTAATTGCTGCACCATAATTGTAGGTATTTGTTTCTTACACTGCTTAAGGTCACATAAAATTGAATAGAGGTAAAAATAGGTTTGTGTTAAGTGCCTGAATTTTGAAACAGTTTTCTGCTAGCTATCTGCAGAGACAGTACTTTCCCTTTAGTCTCCTGGTTTGACTGTTCAGTAGATATATTTTTTTTTTAATTACCAAATTGGATTTTAGCAGGTGTAGTCAGTTGATGCATTATGGGTATAAGAGATTAGTGTTTAATCCTTCTTTTTATTACTGTGTATATTGGTATACTTGGGAAAGTATTAAAGGTGCACTGCGTAGTCCAGAGTACAGAAATGACATTTATGATGGAGTTTTCTTTCAGCTAGCATCACTTAGAAAAAAAGCTGGTGCAGAACTCTGCAGGGGCCTATAGGCTCATCTATAGTGAAATTGCCTTAAACAATACAGAGCGGAGGGAAAGAAACCTTTTTGTGTTTTAAAACAAAAGCAGTTGTCAAAATATAAGTACTTCCCCTTCTCGAAGATGCTTATTCTCTTTTTCTGCATTTTATTTTTTCTAAAATAAAGACAAAAGGGATGTCAAAGCGCAGAAGATCTTTGTGTCAGTGAGTGGTGGAGGCAAGGACTGAAAAGGATCAGTGAATCAGATATAATTTGGACTCTGTTTGAGATACCAGTCCTGTGTTTTGCTGATGGCTGGTATTCTCGTTCTGAAAAGCTGCAGAGGCATTTCTATCGAATAGAAAGAACATTATCCCCATTTTCATTCTGGCATGCCTGTTACGACTTTGTTCTGTAAACAAAGAGGATTATGGGAACTGGAAACTAGATGGCATTTTATTAAAGAACAGTGCTAGTCTTTCACTGTGAATGCGAGAATCGGACAGTCTGGTGATAGCTACCTGGGAAAGAAAATACTTTAAAAATAGACCTTAGTGTTTGAGTTAGTAGGGTTTATGAGGAGGCAGTCCTCTAATGTAGGACAGAGTATACACTAGGCTTTAATATTTCTCATTTGCACCTGCAACAAAACACTTGAAAAGAAAAAAATCTCAAAATGCAATTGTACCAATTAAGAATGAAAAATATATACTGCAGAAGTAGGGAGGTCTTTGTCCACTGACCTGCTGTTGTGTAGGCTGCCAGATTGCTTTGAAAGTATGTTATTTTAGGAAATGTGCATATTCCTCTATCTAGAACTAGCAGTCTGGGGAGTGAGGCAGGAAAGAGAATTGCATTGAATGAGCATTAGTTGCAGTAACTAGCACAAATTATTTTTACCAGCATATCATACAACTTTTCATACAACTTTATAGCTTTCCTGCAGTAGACTACTCACTTAGCATCTTAATTCCATAGAGTAAAGTCATATTAGTATATTAGTACTAGGTTTTACCTAATGCCTGCTGCAGATCACTCTGGAACTGCTTTCAGTTAATGAAATAAGTGTACAGTATGAATTAAACCATAACTCTTGCAAATCACTTTTCCTTTTAATTATTGTTTTCCTAACTGAATAGACAAATGATTAAGCAAACAGCACAGCATGGAAATGTGGAAAGTTAAGCTGCTGTGAGTCAGATCATGAAACACCTAAAGTGGGTAAATAGCTTGAATGCATCCCCAGTTTTATCTCAGTTGAAACTTTTTGGTGTGACTTTTTTTTCCCCCCTCTTGCAGGCTTCATAGCCTGGCTTTCACTTGGCACCGGGTTGGAAAGCTTGTGAAGTCAAGTGAAAATAGGAATTAGAAGCAAGTGGCCATATTTGGCCCTTAGTAAGCAGCAAAACTCCAGTTGGTTTCGTGTGATCCACTGAAGTAGTCTTCGACATGGGCTGGGGTGGCAGAATGCGGTGCTCAGCACAAAGGCGGAGGTTTTCAAAAGCAATTACTGAATTAGCAGGCTTGCTTTTCAGAAAGTGGTAAGCAGCTGCCTTTTGATAGCCAGGCTTTCTTTTAAAGTGTCGCAGGTTGGTTACTCCAAAAAGGCTCAAAGTGAGTAGCGCTTTGAGATTTTTCTGGATGGTCTGGAGTACGGAATGAACTGCAGTGCATGAATATAAAAGTGGAAATGAAAAGGGGATTAGAAAAAAAGACTAGAAGAACCCATTAGAAACAACACTGGTGTACTGAAGTATCTCTAAAGGATATAATGACTCGTTGAATTATACAGGTAGGAAAATGCCATTGTCTAAAATAACCTGGTTATATGCCATATTTATTTTGCATCAGCAATTTCTGTAGCTAATTTTCTCAGCTTACAGGTGAGAAGACGACATTTTCCTGGCTGCTGTAGACCACCCATGTATCAAAAAATCAAAAATTAAATAATGTTTTTAAGCTGGTCTCAGGGAGTTCTAAAATCAGACCCACTTTAAAAGTGCTGCTGGTAATGGAAAGGGAAAGTTAGAATGTAGTTCAGTTCTTTGTGATTATAACGGTCCACCATGATGTCAAAACCCCACTTCTCTATTATCTATAATTGTAGTAAAGGATGTCTCATGGACATTTCACATGCCACTCTAACAAGCCATGAGCTGAAATATGAGCATGTGTGCTGTGTTAGTAGGACTAACAGATCACCTTACAGATACAGAAGTAACCAGTCTGAATAAATGACTAATTTACAAAGTAGTGGGTTTTTTTAAATGTGTTTTAGTGTAGTTTTCAACAGTTTCTCTCTCTGAAAAGCAGGAAGACTTGTTAAATAGAGAGTGTTCTTGGGGAAGGTAGTGTTCAGATATTAAGTAGGCAGATAGCTAGACAGTTCAAGCAGAATGTTTCCATATAATTTCTCATTCTGTCAAAGGTAAAAGTGGTATCTGGCAGGTAGTTGCATGTAAGCTACTTTCTTACTCTATTTATTTTATCTGCTGCAGAGTGATCCTGAGTGCATTAAATATACCTGGGTTTTCCATTTTATGATACACACTTAACTGGATTCCTGGAGTGCATATGTTGTTAGCACTTGGAATTTGTTGCAATTTCCATAATGTCCTCGAAGTGAGTCTTAGCCTTGAGGTTGATGCTTAGGCATTGAGAATAGCATTCAAGAGGAGTAATACTGTTCCAGCAAACTTACAGAAGGAAGTACACTTTTTTGTTTGTTTGTATGCATGTGGACGTTATCTAGAAGTGAACTGGATAGTTTCAAAGTGCAGAAATCAGATGGCAAACTCAACGCAACTGTCTTGGGAGCAAAGCGAGTAATGAAAATTCTGTATTAATGTTCTATATTGTACATTATTTTCACAAAAAATTGATGTTAATAATATAGCCCATTATATCATTCCATGTTCAGTCTTTGGGTCAAGTAATTCTGGTGTTATTTGCCTAAGATAAAAAGAGCAGAAGCGGGTTGCCAAAGAGTGCAAGCCAACATGAGTAGCTGAAAAAGGGTTTTTATTGTCCGAGAAACGGTTCTAGGTAATTGAAGATTACTGGTAAGGTACATAAGGTTAGACAAGTATTTTATAGCTACTATGAATCATTCATCTCATTAGTATGAGTGGTGTAGCTCTCTAGTGCACTTTACATGAATTTGCATGTTTAGTTCTTAACGTTTTGTACATCACACATGTATGCACATGTTGCAATTACTGCCATGCAAAAGCATTAACTTAAAAGCTTGCTTTAATACCACAGAGCTGTTGATTTTCATTTTAGAATGTTGTAGTCAGAGGTTCTCTCTTTTTCTTTTTTAATAGATTACACTTGTCTTGGTTTTAGGACAAGAAAAGACTCCTAAATTAGGATACTAATGGTCTTTTGTCTTAGGGTCTACTGTTTAATAATAATCATATGCTAATACTAAATACAATTTTTCTTCTGTTTAAAGGCCCTGTTTTTGTAAATCCTTGTGCACGGCCCTATTTTGAGCATGTGAACTAACTGCATTTACTCTTCTGCATCAAAGCTGGTGTGCATATTATTGTTCTGATAGTACCAAAGGTATTGTCTTTAAAACCAAAATAGTTGTATTTCAGATTATGATTGAATACTTCTAGCACTTTCAAATAATATACTTAGAAATCTTTTTAAAAGCAGATAATTTTCAGAAGGTGCAGAAGATACTCAAAAGAGAAATATTTAAAAATTGCTGAGTTATTTTTACAGATTGTGAGATACTCTCATCTGGTCGTTTATGTGGAGAGTGTTACTAAAAAGCAGTAAAATAAGATACTTGATTACTCCTTCTATTGCATACAAAGTGACTAGATGCTGTATAGTATATCTGGTTAACCCTTTTTAAAATGAAAAGAATCCATACGATTGATGTGTCAACAGAAAATGACTTTTGGAAAGCATGCCTCCCTTCCGTGCAGTTGTTAGAAAGAACATGGTTGGTATAAACAGTCGTTATTCTTTGTGGGAAAAAAATTTCCTGTCGCATTTTTGCAAAAATCTTTGTCTAAAAACCTACAGTTGGAAATCACTCTTTACTCATACCAGTTGAACACTGAAAAATGAAGCAAACCGATGTAAATTGAATTTACAAGACTGATAACCATGTGGTTGGGGGGAGAGTAGCTACTGCATAACCTGTACTCTGCTGTCAAGGTAATTTAATTATGGATGGTTGTACTTGAGTATAATTTGTTAATGTGTGCACCTTGCAAAGGGAGAATAATTCTCACAAAGCATTGACAACTTTATACATTTTTACCAGGATACTGTCAAAGGAAAGGGATTTTCATTAAATTTCATAATATACAGTCGCCTGGAGGAGGAATATCAATGAAGTGGCTAGCAGGGTGTTTTCTTCTTGGGTTTTTTTTTGGCTACTGGAGTCTACGTAAGAAGATGGGGGTAAAGAAATGCTCTTCTTTATGAATTTGAATATATAAAAAATGAATACATTATGTTACTGTGCAATAGTTGGGAAATAATTTTTTACAAAATATTGTTGTGATATCTTAGTCTTTTGGACCATAATGACTGTAATACTCATTTTAAAATTCACCTTTTTGAAAAACAGTAATGATCAAAGCTGAGATTAATATTCATTCTCTTTCCCACTCCCTACTTTTCAGAAGTAAGTCTGAGAAGAGCCAGAGGTGAATCTGGCTCGTTCTTCGTCCTTTCAGTCAAGACGCTCTTTTGAAGAGCAGATTTAGAGAGCAGCTGTAGCTGAGATGAGAGGTCAGCAGAGGCACAGAGCTATGGGATATATTGCTGGCTGTTTTTTTCCTTAGTCTCTTAACGTGAACTGTTTCTAACTGAGAGTTTTGTTTGTGAACAGAGATGATGCTTGGAGGAGGCCCAGCTTTCTCCATACCTGGGGTATGGGTGGTCTGTGCCTCTGAACCCAAGTATGAGCAGTGCTGTTTGGTAGTCCAGTCATTAGATTCTTAAATCATTAGATGTAGTGACTTTTGAGTAAACTCTTCGTGGACACCTCTTTGTATTGTTTAGCGCAAAAATAGAATATCCAACTCTGAAGGTTGGCTAATCAGAGTTACAGAATTAGGACTATGGTAATGATTTCTGGATACTGGTATAGTTGTTTTAACTGGTAGTTTTATGTCCTTGGCTTAGAATCATGCATTTTCTCAGTTGGCTGTTGTGTTTCAGCATACCGTCACGGTAAGCTGACGCAAGCCACGAGGCTCGGTGTTGAAAAGAGTGGGAGATCACTGGGATGGTCACCATCTGGGAGCTGGACCTTCTGCCTATCAATCTTCTGCTCCTGTGTGAACAGCAAACCAGAGGTTCTGTCACCTTCTCCAAATCTTGCAGACCTAGTCTGTAGATCCATAGGAAAGGAAGTCAGTTGTACTTTATGGAGCAAGTAGGATGGACTTGAAGAGCAATAGGGATTGCCTAGAGAGTAATATATATGAAAACTTACGCGAGAGGCTGAGTATTTATTAGCATTTCAGTGAAGCACTCTCACTGCTAATGAGGAAGACCTGAGGCAACATCTACGAGGAGGGCCACAGGAGGAGCCCTAGCAGTGAGGCTTCAGCCTTTTACCCAGGCAGATTTGTTTTTCCTGAGTTCAGTGCTTTGTGGGACGTGGCATGCTCTTCTCCCTGAGGTGAGCCTGGTGTTTCACGGAGGGAGACCTTCAAACTCTGCAAGCCATCTGGAAAAAGCAGTATCCCTGCACAGCCCAGCAAAATCAGTATTAAGGTGGCTGACATTTTATCATTTATTTTGAGGAGTGCTGTGCTTTTTCTCATTTTTGTACATGATGGACCCTTTCAAAGAAGTATTTTGTACAGTCTTTTCTGTCAGGAGAGAGCAAAGGGGGGATTCTGGATAAGTGAAAGGGTGCAGTAAGGAAACAAATTTTATATGTTATCTGAACATCAGCTCGGTCCTTGAAGTTCAAATACAAAAAGGTATGATTCTTCTTCTCAGTACCTTCCTGGAAACAGTGCATTACAGAAGAAAGCATATGATGCATGACATTTAGTAGTAATTTTTCTTGAGAGGGACCTTTAGGTTTTGAAGCTAAATAGTTTGTGCATGGTTTAGCACAATATAAAAAGTCCAATAACTGAAATGAGGCATAAAGCCTCATTTCATCTTCACTATGTGCATTTCAGCACAACCTTCATAATGATGTTTTGCACTTCTATTGCCCATACAATCAAAATATTTTATAATGCTTTGGAAACATTAAAGAACGATCATTGGTTATAAAAGCACACTTTTCATTTTTTACTTACTATTATTTGCAGTAACCCAGAAGATAAGTGGTAGTGAAAGCAGTTGGGTAAAGAAAGCAGCAACCTGTTATCAGTTCTGTTTTGTGCACTTCACATCATTATCTGTACAACCGGTTTTACTGACTTCTTGTTCCAATGTGCGTCTTTTGGACAGGACAAAAGGAAGGAGGGGGGGAATTAAGCAAGAATGGGTAACTCCTAAGTAGATGAATGGACATGTGTGGTACATGAAATAACTTTTTTTTTTTTTTTTTTTTAAAGTTAAGTCTTTAGCTCAGATTTTCTCTGTGAGATAAGTATTTACTCCTGCCTCTGTCTTGTAGATGAGGGATGAGGAAACTCAGGCCCAGAGCTGAAAGTGACCTACCGGTAACAGCGAATCGCAGGCTGAGCTGGGCACAGAAGTTAATCTCTTAACGGACTTCTGGGTTTCTGGCTTACCCCCGTTGGCAGAGAAGGCACTGGAGGCCTTGTGTTTGCAATTATGGTTGCAGCATAATTAAATTTGTTGAGTGTTTTTAATGAATTGACTTGACTGGATCTTTGTGAGGCTTGAGGTGCAAATCCCTGCAGCCGTTCCACTGGAAACTGACTGAAACGTAGCGTAGGACGTGGAGGGAAATGGTTTTCTTGCTGGGGGGGGGCAGGTCTTTGGGAGGGAGGCAGTCTGTCTAGGGTTAAAAACTCTGCCTAGCAGTCCACAGAAGGATATTGCTGTTATGTGGACTGACCCCTAAAGTACAAATCTTAACTCATAATTGCATGTGATAATAGCAGCAACAAGTTAAGTCTTTCTGCTTTCGAATATTTGTTCTTAATGCATTTTATGTCACACTGAGTTCAAGTGGGCTGCTTTTTCATTTTTTGTTCTTCATTTTGTGTCTGTTTTACAGTGAGGTTTCAAAGCTGTGATGGAAACAAAAAAATACATTTTGGAAGCAGTGAGCCAGAAGATTTCAGAGTAGGTGAAGATGGTGTGGTCTATGCAGAGCGAAGCTTTCAACTTTCAGCAGAGCCCACAGAGTTTGTCGTGTCTGCTCAAGACAAGGAAACCCAGGAAGAATGGCAAATGAGAGTAAAGCTAACCCCTGAACCGGCCTTCGCAGGGGCTTCAGAAAAGGTAAAACAACTAAACGTAGCCTGTATAACTGTGTCTCCACAAACAGGCCTAAAAATAGGGATTTGATTTTGTCTGTCGTGTACCTCTCCAAGAGGTGTTTTATTAATGGACAACTAGTGCATGCAAAGCCTAGAGCCTCAGGAAGAATGTTTTTATGGCCTGTTATTCTGTAGCTTTGCTAAGGCATGGAAAGGCATGCCTGTTTGAGTATATAGGATTCATTTATGTTTGAGCTTTTTGTTTGTATAGTTTGAGATTTATACCTGAATTTAAGTCAGACACGGTCATTTCTTTATTTTAAATTGCTTGAAAGTATTACAGTATTTATTCGAGCGGTTAAATATAACCACAAAATAAACAAATTTGTGCTAGAATGCATCAGTCACATTTATTAGAGGGGAGCTGTAGATTTACAGCAGTAGTAGGAAAGCATTTCTGGCAGGGAATATTGGCTTTGTCTTGTCCCTTCATAATCAAATGGAGGTTGTAAATTATTCATGATTCCAGCACTACTTGGTAAGGAAGGTAGTCTCCCTCTGCTGGAAGCTGCTATAGGATAAACCATATATTATAACAAAAATCAAACCTAGCAATATACAAATAACAATCCATTTACTTTAGGAAAACAGTATTAGGTCTACTGCCTTTTTCTGTTACATTACTTGCTGCCTGCTGTTTCTTACCTTCTCTTATAAAGTGCTTAGTTTACAAATAAAGAACAAAATTTATTCATAAATTAACATACCTGTAATAGGTACGCATTAAAGATTAAAGCATCATGTCAAAATAGACAGTGTGGTTATGCAAGACGTTTTTCCCAAGAACACACTGGAGACCAAAGCTGTGTAATCCTCAGTTTTTTGTTTGCTTACTTGATGATTGTTTTAAATCTTCTAAGGCATGTTTTTAACAAAGGAAAGGTAATTTTGTCTGTAAAAGTCTAGTAAAAGAGCAGATGCTTAGATATGCCAGGGCATGCCCTGTTCTTTCCAAAGATCCAATTCAGGCATCCTTGCCATCAGCAGAATGTAGAGTAGTGGAATCTGGCCTTCAGTTGGGCATCCATTTTTACTCTGTGGCATATTTGATTAGATTTTTTTTTAAAAAGTTTTTCTCTTAAAAGATTTGGAAAAAGTTTTTGTCGCCCTGTCTCCACCCTCAAGCAAGCTAGCATGACTATATGTGTGCTGGCATCCAAAGGCTGAAATGAGTGCAGATATAGAAGGGAATAGGAAGGGAATGTTGACACCCAGCAGAGATTAATGCCCAATGTGTAAAGTGGGTCATCTACTGCATCCATCATGGCTGACATAGGTTTAAAATAATTACAGCATTAATTCTATGGGATTTAATAGGGTCATAAATATTTGAGACATTCCTTACCAGTATGTATTAAACTTCTCTTGGAACTCAAATTATATTTTAGCACACCCAGATCTAAATTTAATGTACAGTAGCACATTACCTGAACTGAAGTTCTGGCTAATGAGAAATACATAAAGGCATACTATTAAATTCTGCAAAATATTAACTACTTTTCAGAAAGTGCAGAATAGTTTACACAGTAGTGCCGTGTTATAAATGGTTTATAATTCCATTTCTCCTCCAACTTGAATAAGGAAAAAAGAAAAGGAGGTCTTAAAATTTTGCAGTGCAGTTGTAAATAATAATGGTTATTTTCATACTGCACTGTGAATGCAAATAAAACAGTTCTATGAACACAGAGGAAAGACAGCCTTTCAGTCAATTATGTAATTGTATCTGAGTTATTTTATAACGTCTACTAGTAATTCTCCTTCTAACATGTGCTTAATTTTATCTTGTACCTGGGAAAGGACCAAAAGAAAATTGAAGACATCGTATTTCCATGGCAACAATACAAGCACAGCAGCCCTCTGAAGAGGCAGAAGAGAGACTGGGTTATTCCTCCAATCAACCTACCAGAAAATTCCAGAGGACCTTTTCCTCAGGAATTAGTTAGGGTAAGGAAGTTAATAGAAATGTGGTTTCAGTGTCCCTTGGAGAGCTCTTGAAGAGATTTTTGTGTGAATGATGTCTTGTTCGTAGTCCAAACATTTATCACAGTCTTTTGGGCTGGTTTATGTTGCTGCCTCTGTGCATATTGGGCTGGGCTGCATTTACTAGTTTGTTTTTTTTTAAGTTGTCCCTGTGCTCCTGTACCAGTGGAAGGTGACCTTGGTTAGGGTGGTAAGTGCTGTGATAATTTCCTTAAGTGGTTAAGGAGGATCTGCCGGTTCAGGAGTTCTCCAGTCTTCTGCACGGGACTTTTCCACCTGGGGAAGGGTGTGGGGGTGAGTGGGAGGAGGAGTGCACCAGGAGGAAATGGGATGTGACGGGGTGAGGACGCTAGCTGCTCCATAGGATTCTGCAGCCCAGACGTGGCCGTTGCCAGGAGCCCAGCACAAGAGAGGGCTTCCAACTGTGGTACTGGTTGGTCATGATCAACTTGTACGAGGATTTGTTGGAACTTGGGTAGAGCATTAGCCCAAGCTGATAGAATATAGTTTTGCTCTGCTTCGTTGACGTGCATGCTGGTGATTCACCTGCTCCTCACAGATTCACTGCCCTTTAATTTTTTCCTCGGAAGATGAGACCAAAGCTCAGTCTTTAAACAAAAAATGGCGAGTTTCTAAAGGGCTACTGCCAGTAGCAGAAGAGAGTCTGTAGCTTTGGTCTGGGAAGATACAGGAGGAGGGAAAAAAACCCAAAACAGACTTTTTATTTCTTACGTAGTTTTATGATAGTATATGTTTTCTCTAGGATCTAAACAATTCTGTTTATGGTAAGAATACTTACTTGTTTTGGTTTAATACTATTCATCCTATTATGAGAAATAAGCAGGGATGTTTTTATGTTCCTGAAAATTCATTGACCAGCTTTCTGGCAAACAAAGAGTGCAGTTGAAAACCTTAAGCTTTATACTAACTTTATGTAATTTCCAGAATAATTATTTTTACAAGTTTAGCTTAAATATTGGGGGCGGGGGGAGAGGAGAGTTAGGTTTTACCAGTAGTTTTATTTTTAAAATGGAAGTGAAGAAATCAAAAGGAGTTTGTGTCAAAATGTACTCACCAGTTCTGTTGTAGTCTAAGGAACTTTCAGTTTTCAAAGGTCATCTTTGTCTGTGTTTTGGGTTTATTCCTACAAGGACTGGGGTCCAACTTTCAAAGGCTCATGTTTTTGCACTAGAGACAGGCATAGAGGAGAAGCAAAAGAAGGTTTTTTGATACGTAGATTAGGTCCGATCGTGATAAAAGCCTCTCGCTACGGTACAGTGTGACTGGCCCAGGAGCTGACCAACCTCCAACAGGCATCTTCATCATCAACCCCATCTCAGGACAGCTGTCTGTGACAAAGCCTTTAGACCGGGAACAGATTGCTTCTTTTCATGTAAGATTTTAATTTACCATAAATCAGATTATCAAATTGAAGATTAACATCTGCTTAAAACATGACTTGAGCAGCAGGCATTTAGTTTTCTATGAGATATGATTTGAAGAGTTTGTAGCAGATTTGTATTTATTGTACTTACTAAGGCTAACTCTTACTATGTTTAAGCAGCTTAAATACATTAACATACGTAAACAGTGATTAAATGTATTTAGATAAAGTAATTTTAAAAGATTGAAATATGGATACTGTAGCTTATATTTCAAATACAGACCATTGATCACAGTCTCCACTGTATTGTATATTTTTCAAAAGTTTACTTTTAATTCAGCAACTTAAATTAGGACGTGACTGCTGTTAGAATTGCAGCAGCTGTGATTTGAGAAATGGATGGGAAGAATAACCTACCAATTTTCATTTTCGGGGCAAATCTAAGCATTTTAATGGAATTGTAAATTAGGTCTGCCAACTTATGAAAATGATATTCTTTGCTCTAAAGAAACTGACAAAGTAGACCACAGATTCCAGTATTAGTGGAAAAGAAAGGTTTGAAGGAAGCGGGAGACCAGGCTGCGACCTAAAGTTGTCTCTGCTTTTGAGAGACCACACTGAAATCATTACGGAAGTCGCTCAGCTTCTAGAGAGAGTTTCCAGCATGTTGTGGTTTAAAACACTCCTTGCCTCGCGCTCTGGGAAGCCCTTCAAGTGCTGCTCTCGAACAGAGGAGGCAGCAGGAGGCATCTGCGGGGAGGTGGAGGGAATGGGTCTCACAAGAGTGCAACAGCTCCTGCATCCGTAAGGTTTTTACTGAGAATTTGGCATTGGCAATTCCAGATTTACTGACTTAAGAATTTACCTTTATATGAGTCATTTCCAGAGTGGTGAGTTAATAATTCCCTCTTGTTCCTTTCTAGTAGGTTTGTAGCCAGAAGATAGATTTGGGGGGGGAGTATGTAATGGGCTTCAGCAGGACTGCTATAGGAGAAAGTTGCTCTTTTGCCTAGCAATTGCCAGGCTCTGGCCTGGATACATCGGTTTAAATTTTCAGAAAGTGCTGTATTCCTTTTTTTTGGCTGTCCAATTTAAGATGATTTAGGTAAACCTGTCAAAGTTAGTTACTCAGCCCTTTCTGACAATCGGGGCATTAAACTTAAGTGTCTCAGTATCTTTGAAACTCAGTCCATAAACTTTAGCTTAATTTTAGCCTGGAATTTCAGTGCGTTTACTGACAATGATTTATCACAAACCTTACCTTGGTGTTCCAGGTAACACAAATCTATACACCTTTCCTATGCATTCATGTCTATTCAATATCTATAACATCAGTAAAGAATTTTTGAAAGTGATGCCAGTGTTCATTCCCTGTGGGTTGTTAATACGTTGCTACCTGTTTGCTATAAACCTGCATTATTTCTAGAGTCTGTTTTCTAACGGTCACTATTAAAAACAGATTTATATATGACAGTAGGCATTAGTATTAATCGAAATTACATGATTCAAAATAATTTTCAGCAAATCAAAGAAGTAAATCTGCAGCTTAGAATAGTTTAGAAGTCTGAACAGCAGTTCCATTAGCAACCTAAAAACTCAAATGGTCGATATGAGGGAGCAGTGGCAAATAAAAAAATACATTGAGCTAAAAATGTCTGGCCTGAAATTTCTTGCCACCATTATTGTATCTATTTGTGCCTATACATTGTGCAAATTCTAATACTTTTAATGGTTTTTGCAGCTGAGAGCGCACGCAGTGGATGTAAACGGAAACCAGGTGGAAAATCCTATTGACATTGTTATTAATGTAATTGATATGAATGACAATAGACCTGAATTCTTACACCAGGTTTGGAATGGGACAGTCCCTGAAGGATCAAAGCCAGGTAATCCATGGGCTTTCAAAGTGTATGCAGTAACATTTTGAAGGTGATGAAGGGGGTGCCTTCAGACCTTGTAACACTTTCAAAGGTGTCTTATTAGTGTGATAAGACAGTATCTGAGATTTTGCTCATTATTTCACCTTATTTTTAATTCACGTTTTAGCATGCTAGGATTAATTTCCAGGAGAAGAAAGTATTATGTACATAAACTAAAACAGAGAAGTCTTTAAGAATATGACTTTTAGGTTCCTGTTTTTGAAAATCCTATTTATAGTGTCACAGTTCCTATTGTTATGTTCATGATAGCCATTGACATTCATTTAGTTGACAGCTCAGGGTACAAGAGACTTCTGAAACATCAGCAGATCCAGTTCTAGTTCTGAATCTCAGAGGCTTTGGAAATATAGAGATTTGAAATCAAACAGTTTCGTCTGAATTCTCGAGAAAACCCTAAATGTTGTTCATATCTCATTAAAATTCTAATGGGTTCAGACTAAAGTTTGCAGTATGGCTGAAACCACTTTCTTAATTTGTCAGCGCAAAATGAATTTTTTAGAAAGGTTAGCACAAGAAATGTATTTTCTCACTTTGCAGTGTTGACTTGGCATTTGAGATGAAAAGAACACACGTCTGAAAGATCTTTGATCAAGAGTATTATTTACATTGATTTTCAATCACTATCAGTATGTGCACCAATTTTGAAAATTAAGTGTATTTCCTTTGGCCCAATTAACAACGTTTTTATCTAAAAGTGAGGAGCTCTGTTGTTACAGAAATGTTATTTATGGCAGAATTGTAGGGTTTCGTTGTTTATGGAGCTTCTTCAGTTCTAAGCAAATCTGATATTTTATAAACACAAAGTATTTTTATCTCCTCTTATGTATTTTAATTACTCTGTTGGTGAGTCTTGGGTTTAACCAGTTTGTTTTAAGTAAGAGAAGGAATGTGCAGAGTTTACCAAAAGAAATACATGCTTTGACCATTGCTTGTAAGTGATCTTGTGTAATCTGAGTAAACTGTTTATATAACATCAATTATTTATCCTGTTGCTAGGAACCTACGTGATGACTGTTACTGCCATCGATGCTGATGATCCCAATGCACAGAATGGGATGCTGAGATACAGAATCTTGTCGCAGGCCCCGAGCAGCCCTTCACCAAACATGTTTACAATCAACAACGAGACTGGTGACATTATCACTGTAGCAGCTGGGCTTGACAGAGAGGTACGGCAGGTCTTAATCCTGTAGGCTGCGTTGTACTTAATATTGTGAAGAATCACATTTTTTGCTAGTAACTTACAAATACTTCGCTCCCTCCCCGGTCTGAACTTTCTCCCTGGGAAAGAGGAAACTAGGATGGGGATGAAAAGTGGACCCACACATTCCGTACATGTAGTCACTCTCGGTTCCATGGGGTTGTGGAAAGGATCTTGTCTCAAAAAGCCTGTTTGCTTTTAAGGAACAGGTACACACTAAAGCAGAGGGATGCAGATAAGGACCTCAGGTGCTCGGCCTGGGTGCTGAGATGGGAGGTGTTCCTCAGCTCCAGCCCTTTCCTCTTGCTGAGCTCTCTGTAGGCAAAAAGTAGATGGAAAATGGAATTGGGTTTTATTTATTTTTTACTTATTTTTTATTTATTTTTTATTTATTTTGGAAGCTCCAGGAGAGCTTCTGTCCTCCCTCTGTCCTCTTCCTTGCTCTTCACAGAGAGGTGGTAAATACTTGAAATCTTCTGGATGCTGTGTTGCTAAATTTGCAGTAATTTGCTTATTAAAATAAACCAGGAAAAATATTACTGACTTTAAAATTTGAAATGCACGTTTCTAAGAAATAAACCAGTCGGTATTGGAAACTGCATAGATAGAGATTTGTCTTAAGGCCTGGACACACACACTCAAAATCTTTTTAAAAAAATAATAATAAAAAAATCTGACTGTCAGTAATTCCCTGCTACATGCTGGGCAAGTCCCATTCTGTCTAGACAGCTCTTCACTGTGCCCACCACCGGAGGGGGAGGGGGCCAGATCCTCTGCTCTGGTTCACCCATCTGTGAGGTGGGAACAAAAATATTTCCCCCAACTCCAGATCTGTCACATGGACTAACTGTGCTTTTGAACCACTTGAAAATTCAGAAGAGATAAGTATTATTTTATAAACAAACTATAAAATCCAAACAAATCTTACTTCAACACATCTTGTTTCAACTTCTGTTTTACTAACCTCATTTAGCTCATTAAATCTGAAGGTTTTTTTAAACTGAATTTGCTGTTCAGCTTTTAGCTGTTTGCTGATACTTATTGAAAATGGACAACAAAAATACTTTCTGATGCTCTGGTTGGCTATTAATATTCTGATGCATTTCAGTTTGAAAGGGGCAATCAGAAGATCTGAGAAGCTAAACAGACTGTTAGATATTGCAATTAATTTTTAAAGTTTCATTAATATTTGTTCTATTTAAGTTGGTTTTGAAGAGGATGGATTTGAGGAAAGGAGAACCCTGAACTTTACAGTATTGCCCTATTAAATTAAAAGAATGATGGGCAGCTTTGCCATTGTTTTTAAAATCCCCTGGTCATCTTTGACAGGTGAACTTTCAGAAGGACATAGCGATAACTCTGAGCTTTATTACTTAGTGACTAGCTGTACCAGCATGATTTAACTTGGAAGAAACCAGCTGTCTGTGGAGCTTAGGCCCTCACATTAACAGTTGGAAAAGCCTTGTCATTTGCCATTAGTTTTCCTGATGGATCACTGTACTGATACCCAAATGAGTATTTATAAACATTTATTGCACATGTTGAATGTTAATGATTAATGTTAAATCATTCAAATATTAAATTAGACTAATATGAGCTAAAATGGTTTCCTTCCCAAGCCATTGCTCTGCTTCCTTCATTTCCTGAGTCATTTCGTGGAAGTCAATTAAATTAAAACGACTAGGAGTTTAGAAAGCCAGATCTGAATCGAGCAGGTCTTCTGACAGTGGGCTGGGGAGTGCCTTGTTGCACAAGGTTCCTTGTTGTCTGGGAACCTCAGCTGGGCTACCAACTCCTGCCATTCTGCCCTTTTCTCTAAGTCTTGACTCTCTTTCTAAAGCTCTAACTAGGCTCATAAAATACTAGACACAATTTTAAATTCTTAAATTATGTGACCCATTATTTACAGGAGCATAAGTGTTGTAGGCATTAAAAGAAAAAAAAAAAGAGTGGTTCCTCTGATAGCATTCCTCATCTGTTAGTATTTTAGCTTAACACGCACAATGCATTATCCATGCTAACATGCGCAGGAGGAGGGTTACCCAGGTAGGGGACTCAGCTAAAGGCAGAAGTTGTCTTTCACTTGCTATCCCAAAAGATGCTCTTGCATGAGATCCAGCTGTTCGTATTTCTTCCAACTATTGCTGTGGAATTCACTTCAGCATTAAAACATCTGCCTTACTGCTGGAGGTGCCGAAGAAGTTGGGCAGGGTACTTAAATTTACATACTGACATTCCTGCCTCACGTGACATTAATTCAGTGAAGTGCTCTTTTATTTGGCCTGTGTTGAAGTGGAAAGATGTGACCTGATGAGGTCTGCGTTCTTTCCTGAAGCTGCCAGTTCGTTTTCAGATGTGCTGCTGCAAAGTCTCCGTGCAGGCTGCTGACACATGCTCCACAGCTTATTCCTGGCTCCTTCTCAACCCGCAGTTAAAAGAGGAGAGAGCCACCTCCCCCAATTTCCCCATGCTTGGAAAGTTGTGCGCTTGTTGATTTCTGAAATTTCATTCCTAGCAGTTGATCTTCTGTATGTGAGTGCTGGAAGCCGGGGGGGGACAAACAAAAACACATATATGCTGTCTTTTGGGGCACTTTTTGGGGCAGTTTCTAGTGTGCTGCTTCTGTTGGAATTAAATAAGAAGACTGTACGCAAGTTGAGTCTCCATGTAATAATAACGGAGTTTCAAAAATGAAATTTGCTTCTTGGGATCAATGTGTTAAGACCCAGATGAATCAGAAGCACCTGCTGTTTCAATAACACAGAATCATCTGGCTGCAAGATTTGCTTCAATACCGCTCTAGATTTTATTGCTTCACAATAAGTATATTTTTTTCCTGGATGACAGTGGTTAACGTATTTCTTTGATTCCCTTGTGACTGCTTCTCTTGTTGGTGTCACGAAGGAAACCTTTAGGATGTTTATTTAAGCCTTTTGAAGGTCATTTTGCAATTATGTATTTTCCAAGCCAGAATTTGTATATATATTTATGCATTATTAAACGTATATATTGTGTTTCTGTATAAATAATATTAGTCTTGCTTTATTAAAGAACCATGGGATGCATATGCAGTAGTACACATCTGAGGTGTGTTGTAGAGGTTCCTTTGTGAAGGAGGACATGAGCATAAATTATCTTCAGTGGGAGATAAAGATTCATACAGCTAATTTTAAGAACTTTTTTTATTCAATGGCTCATATTTGCTGCTTGGAAGTGTGCGTAACCATTAAATCTCTAATGTCTGTCATAGTGTCTGGCCAAAATCTGAAAGAAAGTTAGACATTATAGGTGGAATTGTCCTTGCTTATTTTTTGTATCGATATCCATAGTCCCTTTTTGTAGACAGTTTCCATGAGAAGTCATCTGTCATATAGCTCAGTCTTTAAGTAGTGGGAGAAAATAAGGTAGCGAGTGGAAAAACTGTGCTTTTCTTTAAGTATTTTTATTTTGCCAGAAGGTTTTTTGCCAGTGTTAGTAAACCATTCATGAAAGTGATATTTCAAAGTAATAGCAGCTTCTTATGTTTGTGCATTTTCTTTTGGAAAGAACTGAATGATAGCACCAAGCTCTCTCCGAGCTGGGAAATGCTAAATTTGAAACTAAACTGGTAAATTAAAAAGCATGCACAGTATTTGCATTTCACGGTGGAACCCCCCCCCCCCCCCCCCCCCCCCCCCCCCCCCCCCCCCCCCCCCCCCCCCCCCC
>NW_008796043.1:4304432-4326386 GCF_000699145.1 Aptenodytes forsteri
AGGAGGAGGGGGCGGTGGCGGCCATCTTCGGACGGGGTGTTTAACATTTATGGCAATAGCCCGTGTGGTTGTTCCCTCCCCGTTTCTGCCAGTGCCCTTACTCGTCTCTGTTAGCCTTGACATCTTCGGTTTCCATAGCGATGGCAAGAAGTTGCAACAGCGGTTTTATACTGGGGCTCGGCTGAAACAAAACCTTGGCAGTTGTGGCCGCTTGGCCAGCAAATCTACCTTGGCTCAGTTCTCTTAAATGCTTTTGAGGACTTACCCTGGTTTAGTATAAACTGCACTCTCGTTTTTTTCCCCATTTGAAAAGCGTTGTTAAATCTGTGATAATAGCATTAACTGTATAAAGTGGGTTTGATTTTTGAGAGCAGGAAGCAGGCAGTCTGTCCTCATCGCAGTGATACCTGAGGAAAATCAAGCAGTAGTTCAATATAGCTAGATGCAACCTGGTGCTGTATTCCTGTGGCACAAACTTTGCTCCTGTCATTTCGGGTGATGCTAACTGGAATAAACAGTGTGATAAGCTCCATTGCTTAGCGAAGTGCAATTTCGGAAACACCTGCTGTCCTACAGTAATGTTAATTTTGTCTTAAACTTACGTTGATGTCGTTTTGTGTTTTAGAAAGTACAACAATATACATTAATAATTCAAGCTACGGACATGGAAGGAAACCCAACATATGGTCTTTCAAACACAGCAACTGCTGTCATCACTGTGACAGATGTCAATGACAATCCTCCAGAGTTCACCGCCATGACTGTAAGTACAGGGTGAGAGTAACTGAAGGATGTGCATATTTATAACCCTTCCCCACTTTTCTCTTTATATTCACAGACAGTAAATATTTTTTACTTATTAAATAGTGTACTGGCAGGCAGAATTGAAATACGTGCAGAATATATATCCCTTAGATACAGTATTCTGCTTCGGCCAAAAGGCAAAAGCTGACAAGGGAATCAAACCATCAGTTTTCTGGGTGGCCTCAGGTAAACTTCATTAGATAAATTGTCAGAGCTGTAGTGAAGAAAGATGCGCTCCCTAACATTGATGAATGTTCAGTATGGCGTGGCTCTTGCGTGCTTCTACAGCCAAGGTAAAATGTTTTCTTGTTTTTTGCAGTTCTATGGGGAAGTACCGGAAAACAGGGTGGATGTGATCGTAGCGAATCTGACGGTAACGGATAAAGATCAGCCCCACACGCCTGCGTGGAACGCGATGTACCGAATGACCGGAGGAGACCCGACAGGTCGATTTACCATCCTGACCGATCCCAATAGCAACGATGGGCTGGTGACTGTTGTGAAGGTAAGAGATGCTTGTGCTTCAGAGAGTTAAGCGGAGATGGAAGAAGTGGGAGAGCATTGAAGGGGCAAAATGTGAACTCCTGAGGCCAGCACGAGTCTGGAAAGTAAAATGGATGGACACCATCTGTCTTGTGGAAGTAAGCCATCCATCTCTTGGAGTGTTTCCTTGCTTACGCTATCAGTAGTATTCCAACTGATCAGTTTTAAAAATCAGGCTAGACTGCTGAAAATGATAGAATTTGAAGCTTTATTTGCCAAAAGATAGGAATTAGTCTGTGAAAAAGCGTTTGCTTAGTATTCGTTGCTAGTGTAGAGGAACAGCTTCCTACCTCCTGGGCTCTATTAGTAGTCACGCTTGTTGTCTGCAGGTTTTATGTCAACATGTTCCCGTTAAGGAACAGATACAGGCTGTCAAGGCACAATCAGAGAGGAAAAAGTGATAGGTGGGAGGCTACTTCTACAAGAGGCTTTTAAAGACTGGCTATTTTTGAAACCTCATTTAAATACCTTTTATGGAATAACCTGTCTATCTTCATTCTCTAGCCAACGTGGCTCTGCGTTGAGGAGTGATTTATTTCAAGTGATAACAACAATGTGGTTCTATAATTAAACCTACCAGGCAGTAGCCGCCTTTCCTCATGGCCCTCTGATAAGAGTCTCGTCTCTGAGTTGGCCTGTTCTGGTTTTGGCTGATCCACTTAGGAAGTCAAAGTGTGAGATGCCAGTGTTCCCATTTGGAAATTAAAACTTTCACTTCCACCCTCCCCTTCATTTCCCCCCCTTTTTTTCTTTTTTAATCTTCTCAGTATCTGTGTGAGAAAAAGATACAATTTTTGTACAGCTATAGTGGTAATTCACACTAGTGTTGGGGTTTTTTTAAGAACTGTTTTAAAACTGCACTTCCCCAGAGGTACCAATTGTTATATTGCAGTCTTCCAGCAAGTATTACGTGAGTGTCTGGGCTTTGTAATTAGGCACATAAGCATCTTTTTCAGATCTAGGAATGGTATCAAAATAGAAATGTCTGGAAAAGTGAATTTTAAAAATGCTCAGATTAAACTAAAGTATTATAAAGAGAAGCAAGCCTAAGGTTCCAGATCTCTAACCTGTTTGATATAGCTTTGCTCACTTACAAATTTATTTTTAACAAATTCTATCCCTTCTACTGCCTTCTACTGCCAGAGTATCTCAGTGCTTTGGTACATCTGACCTGGTTTAACAACAGAGTAGCAGTGTGTGGGAGCTTCACTGGAAAAGGAACTTTTTCCTACAAATGCAAGGGAACGATGGGCCTGTTCGGAAGGGGGCCGGCTCTACCATCTGAAATCAGAGGCTCTTAAACAGCATAGGAGAATCAGCCTGAGGTGGTAAATGGCAATTCTGCAGTCTGGCCAGCAGCACTCCTTTAAGCACCCAGACGTGGAAAGAGTTGGAAGCCTGCCTACGGTTTTTATTGGCAGTGCAATGAGTTGATCTGTCAACCTGTAATGAAGATTGGATTGTCTCTTGTCACTAACTTCATACTGTCACGTGCCAACTGCCCCTGTATGGAACAGGGTTCCTTCAAGTCTAGAATCAGTGCGAGTAGTACAGTGCATAGTATTAAAGCGAATCAGGTCTTGGGGAATGCTTCACCCCTATGCAGCATGACAGAAGAACTCTAGCCTCAAACTGGTTTTGCTCCTCCTTAAATTGGACTTCTGGCTCAGTGAGGAAGTCCCCAAAGTGAAGGTTGTCCGGGCTGTGAAGATGAGAGCTGTAGGTACACCAGCAGTGGGATTAACTGGGATTACAAAGTCTTTCTACTGAAACATTAAGGGCATGGGAATCTCTGATCGACGGGGCTAGGAATGGTCATGATCTTGTTTGAAGGAAACCTTCATCCTCATAATAGAGAGAGGCAGGTTTCTCCCCCCAGGAGAGCTCCTCAGGAGGCACATCTGCTCACGTGAGTGCTTGGCACAAAGCTGGGAGTTTGTACATCATCTTCTGATGAAACTACTTGTTTCCTCAATTACCACTAATGGCAGTATCAGAGTACATTAAATCCAAGAATGACAAGGTTTCTAGCTGTTCTGACTTCAAAACTGCTGCTGCTGCTAAGCAAAACCCCAACCCAGTCTCGTGTTGAGGTGTTAACGTTTATTGTGTTCTCTTTAGGCTCTGTGCTCATTTTTGAGAAAAGCAGTACAAGTAATGTTTAAAAACGTGCTTTAAAGTAAAAATGTTATTGTGTGTCCATCACTATTGTGAGTAAATATTAACACTTCCTGCTCTTTGCTTTTCCCAGCCTATTGACTTCGAGACCAACAGGATGTTCGTACTTACTGTAGCTGCGGAAAATCAAGTGCCTTTGGCTAAGGGGATTCAGCATCCTCCTCAGTCAACAGCAACCGTGTCCATCACAGTCATTGATGTGAATGAGAGCCCATATTTTGTTCCAAACCCTAAGCTTGTACGTCAAGAAGAAGGGCTACTTGCTGGTAGCGTGTTGACAACTTTCACTGCTCAGGACCCAGATCGTTACATGCAGCAAACCTCTCTAAGGTCTATATAAACACTTTGCAGTTACTTAACAATTGGAATGCAATTATCCGTGTTACAGAATGGGTGGGGAGCAAAGAGACTGCATATGAAATGACTGCCTTTAACATAGCACACAGCTATACCAATACCTCGTTGTGGCTTTTCTGTAGTGCTCTAAAGGAATTTTTGGCTGTAGAGGTGACCTGACCAGCATTCATAGATGTGTAAACTGGGTCATCTTCTAATGCTAAGTCCCACTTCATCAAGGTAGAATGAAGTTACGCACCTGTGTTAAAGTATACGTGGCATCCCAACAAAGTCAGAGCAGACACGTGCTTGTATGAACTAAGATAATTTGCAATTTAAATTAACCAAAAATTTTGATATGGCAGGAAAACCACGTCAGATTGTTGACCAAATCTTAAGCGTTTTCTTCTCATTTATTCTCCAGCAATGCAAAGTGCTGCTGTTGTCCATCTGTGAACTCTTGTACTGATAGCTATGATCATGATTTGTCTAATGTGTAAAACTATGCTAAATGAGAAAAGTGAAGAGGATAAAACATGGAAATCTTAAAACACAGAAATCTTAAAGCATGCTTTCACATACCTCATTTAAAACACGGTCATTGACTGCAAAGCTAAGGCACAGTGACTAGCCTTGGGCCAGGACTCAGGTTTCTAGCTTATCCAACAGCTTTTTTAGCTCATGTGGAGGAAACTCCAGAACTTACTTTCTGTCTTTCCTTTCAAAATCAAGGTTCTTACAATTTTATTTTGTCTTAATTTTGGTTAGCTGTTGCTGATATTTTGCTCATTTCTGGACATAACCATCATAGACATGATAGCATGAGGACTTAAGGATATATGCATTTTTAATGACCTAAGATAGCTTGCACTTGATTAATGTCAAAGGGCAAATTTATCAGATAGAAGGATGATTTTGAAAGACACTCCTCTTTCAAATTAAGATGAGAAGCATGCAGTAAAACCAGGGCCTCTAAAAAATTAAGTGATACTGGAAGCGCTAGAATAATGCGAGTTAGTACTACTCTAACACTCTTTATTATCTTTCCTGCTCTCAGCACCCTGATAAGATAGAAGTTAGTATGAACAGCTCTGTAGGTATAGCACAAGCAAGGGGGGGGTCCTTAATGAAATATTTTAATTGAGTCTGAATATGAATGTTATCTAGTTTACAGTAATTGAATGATTTACTCCAGTTACATGATAACTTACATGGCAGGGCACTTCAAGAATCTAAATGTAGGACTGTTTTTAATATGCGTTTTCAAGAATTTTAGCGATAAGGCTTAATAAATGGAAATTTATGAAACATTGTCTCCAAATTCCAAAAATGTGTTCAGAATACAAATTAAAATACTATTATTGTCTTTGTTGTCAATGCTTATGTTGGCAGATAAATAACACATCTTGTGATCAAATACACAGGTACTCAAAACTTTCAGATCCTGCAAACTGGCTGAAAATTGACCCTGTTAATGGACAAATAACTACTACAGCTGTTTTGGACAGAGAGTCAATATATGTGCAGAACAATATGTATAATGCAACATTTCTTGCTTCTGATAACGGTATGTATCAACATTGTATTTGTTTTCAAAAAGCTTTCTTCTGTGTGGTTGAATGGCATTCAATTTAACTGGGGCAGAAAACAAGATATGCTTAGAATACATCCAGTCGGAAGTCTGTATTAGTATCAGACTTTGTATATTCCCAGCTACTCGGGAAATGGGCTGAAAAATGAGTTTGGAGAAAAGGCACTGGCTTAGTTACATTAGTCGAGTTTACAGAAAACTGAGAAAACCTGCACAGGAGTGCTGTAGCCTGAGTGAATGCGCAGCATGAGTGGACTTTATGGGGAGTAACGTGTTGAGGGAGGGGTATTGTATTTTTCCACATTCAGGCTACAGCAGTGCAAAGGGAAACATGTCTTTTCATTGTCAGTTTGTTAAAGACAATTAACAGTCTCTGCTCAGAAACGAGTCCTTTGAGTTTGGCTGGAGTGCTGTACTGTTCATAACTGATACCAGAAAGATGGACAGGTGCAGTTAAGAACATTCTCACATTAGAGGGGAAAACTGAAACACTGGGGCGAGTGTTTCAGTTGGAGAACTCTCTCAACCTTGGAGAGAAGACAAATGGTAAAATTTTGCAAACTCATACAGTATAACAAAGCTAGATCAACTACTTCTATCCTTTTGGCTTTGTTCTGGAGAACAAAATTAAATGGAACTGGAAGATTATGGGGGTGTGGAATGAGAACCATTGCTAATTATACTGAGAAATTCAGTGCCACATGTTCACATAAATGTGTGACTTTAGCAAGGTTTACAGAAACATCACACATTCGATATGGATAGCAAGAATGTCTAGAAGTAGTGTGCTGAAAGTCAGTATTAGAAAGAATTTAAATAGCAAACTTGTGGTAAAGGGTGATCGTAAGTCTTCAGAGTTACAAAATAAATTTCTCCAGAGGATAAACTATCCCAATTTTGCACCTTTTTCTCTGAGCTATTTGATGCGGACTGTCTCTGGAGAGGAACTGTCTGTCTAGTCAGTAAAGTAGTTGAGTCCCTGATCTGTGGATCTGCAGTTATTTGCTGATTATTGCTAAGTAAGGCAGTTTTTCTGAGGACAGACTACATAAGGATTTGTGTGTTAGCAGGACTAGTGACAGTGTTAGATGGGCTTGGTAAAGACAGAATCCCGAAACTGAGGTGAACACGTGTACGTGGTAATTGAAAAGTGTTGGTATAGCTTCAGTTAAGTAACTTTCCAATTGGAAACAGGCTCAGTACCATTTTCTTTTCTTTAAGGAATCCCCCCGATGAGCGGAACTGGCACACTTCAGATATACCTGCTGGACATCAATGATAATGCCCCCCAAGTGAATCCGAAAGAAGCCACGACTTGTGAAACACTACAGCCTAACGCTATTAACATCACTGCTGTAGACCCTGACATAGATCCAAATGCAGGCCCGTTTGCCTTTGAGCTGCCTGAGACACCTGCTAGTATTAAGAGGAATTGGACTATTGTTCGGATTAGTGGTAATTAATATTATAGAAATCTTAATCATTTTAAAGAAACTATTGCATATGCTTTTCTGTATTTTACTTTGGTGTTGTTTTGCAACGTACGTGAATTTGGTTAATACGAATAGGAAAGCACCTTAGTGTAAGTTCCCCAAAGAACAAGAAATTTTAAGAAAGAAAAGATGTTCACAGTAATAAGTCTGTTATCCTGAGTGTCATGTAGTGGGTTGAACAATAAGTTAACGCAGAGCTCAAAGATGAGCCATTTTTGCCAATACTGTTTTAAACCTACGTGAGCAGTACATTTTATTTTTTAACAAGTGCCTTACTTTCACATACAGGTGATCACGCCCAGCTCTCTTTAAGGATCAGGTTCCTGGAGGCTGGTATCTACGATGTGCCCATAGTAATTACAGATTCTGGAAATCCACATGCATCTAGCACTTCTGTGCTGAAAGTGAAAGTTTGCCAATGTGACATAAACGGAGACTGCACTGACGTTGACCGGATCGTTGGCGCAGGGCTGGGCACTGGTGCCATCATTGCAATTCTGCTTTGTATCATCATCTTGCTCAGTGAGTGGATAGATCTCTTAATCCTAACTCTTTCGTTTTGCAAGTATCATCTTATGTTTCAGTCCCATGTACCTTGACAAAGATGGGGGAGTGATTAAAGACTCAAGTCCAAGAATCGTTGCTGCTTAGTTTAATGTCTTGGACAAGTATGAAAACTTTCTGATGGTAAAGGATTAGGAGTCCGAGAAACAGATCATAACTAGCACTTGCATGGCAGTCAAGCCCGCCAGTGGGTTTGTGAAAGAGGTTTTCCGTCTATGCCCGTGGGCACTTGTTACGTTACGTCAGTGAGTGACCAGGTTGAAGATGTGATTAGTCGCCAGACTTCTGGTCTCTCTTGTGCTGCTGGTACTGTGTGATTTGACGCCACCCACAGCGGCTAACAGTGCCTTTAAGGAGTGCTCTGGTGTTACTACTGTTGTGCTTTAGATTAATGTAAGTAGGCTATTTGATGATTTTGGAAGGTAATACATCACAGCCCTTCATGTAAGGCCCGACAAGCAGGCAGCCATGCAGGAACAGAGATGTGTATGTGTGTTTAAGTATTACATAAAGCTGTGCTAGTATTTTATTTTTGTGTCAAGTGCATTCAATAAGGGAAATGACTAAACATCATGACTAAGTGTCTGTCCAGTGAAGTAAATTAGATGCTAGCTCTCCTACACATTATGGTTAACTGATTTCTGATTGTGGTGGAACACAAGGAAGGGATTAATCTGTTCAGAGTATACTGTGCACCAGTCTAGAACATATAAAATGATGGAAAGGGGTAATTTAAAAAAAATAAAAAAAGTATGTGAGCCTGGCTAAGCCCGTGGCTGTACACAAACACAGAACAATTATTTTCCTGATACAAGATACTCTTAAAATGTTAGGTATTGAATTAACAGAGCTTTATTGAAACTATCAAATCCTTTAAGATACTCTTCATATACTGACATTCTAGATACATTGGAATTTTTTTCCCTGAAGATGGTTGTAATTGGAAACGTGCATATTGTATTAGAAATTCATTTATTCTGTTTTGTTTTTCATTCGGTTTTCTTTAACAAGCTTTAGTTTATAAACAAACAGTATAACTTGAAATCGTTGAGATTAAAGATTAAAAATATATAGTAAGATACTCTTCATATACTGACATTCTAGATACATTGGAATTTTTTTCCCTGAAGATGGTTGTAATTGGAAACGTGCATATTGTATTAGAAATTCATTTATTCTGTTTTGTTTTTCATTCGGTTTTCTTTAACAAGCTTTAGTTTATAAACAAACAGTATAACTTGAAATCGTTGAGATTAAAGATTAAAAATATATAGCTCTAAATGCCCCTGCATTCTCCTCAACCTTGATTCCTCTTGCTTGTAAACATAAATCTTAACTTAGGCGACAGTATGGTCTGTTCTCACTGACTCCTGAGCCGTATGCCAAAATGGCCTAAGCTTGGTGATGTTCAAACATCAGAATTACTTAAACTGTATAAATTGCTATACATTCTTGGGACATAGCAGAAAAAAATACAAGTAATATAATCTTTTAGAATTCTTGCCACTACTGGAGAGATTCCCCTCTGAATCCAGTGGTTTATGAAGCTTGGTCTTTCTTACTTCTTTTAATGACAAGTTTATTTTGCAGATGTGGAATGGATTTGTGACTTATGACCTCGAATATGTGATTGATTTCCAAATCAAATTGCCTATAGTAGCCCAAGTTCAAACATCTCTTTCTTAAGCTACCTTCTATGAAATTTTTTATTTAAAAACAAACAAACAAACAAAAAACCCCACCCAAAACTCATCCAGAACAGTCAAAGCCAACTTTCTTGGCTTTTTTTTCCTCCCCCCCTAATCTTGGTGTTAAATTTATACAATTTTCCGTGGCTGTACTTCAGAATCAAGATGTGGTTTTGTGTCTTCTCTTTTTACAATGTAGTTTTAGTTTTAATGTTCGTGGTATGGATGAAACGCCGTGATAAAGAGCGTCAGGCAAAGCAGCTCTTGATTGATCCAGAAGATGATGTGAGGGACAACATTCTGAAATATGATGAAGAGGGTGGTGGTGAAGAAGATCAGGTGAGGAATGATTAATGTTTTTTTACATACAGATTTGCACTTCGCTCTGCACTTTATCTATTTTGTTTCCGTTGACACGTTATGATAGGTAGCTAATTTTTACCTTAAATACTGAAGGCAATAAGTAAAGTTTTGAAAACCTGAAATACAACATTGCTTTCTCATGTTGTTTTTTGCAGTTCCAGAAATACCAATTGCTTGCTTCTTGGATGAGATGTAAAACCAGTATCTTGTCCACTCAGCATTCTGACCATATTCCAACTGAGGCTGGTTGTTTTAAATGAAAATGAACATCCACTCTCATTGCAGTCTGTAAACCTTCTTCACTCCTTGTCTGAGATCCTGTTGTACGGAATCACCAGGGCAGAGTGCCTAATATAGTCTATTCCAAATATGACCCTTTTTTAGTGGTGGGTGAATGCCTTTCTAGATATACAGTAATGTTGACTATTGACAGATTGGCCACTACTGGGATTTCAGCTTGGAAAGTATTTATGTTTCAAGTAGCTGTCAGGGCACATCTGTGTTTATTCAAATACCTTTCCAGGCAGGTGCCATATGCATTTGCTCTCATGTCACCTCTGGTTGAACCACTGCAGATAGGTCAGAGGACTAGGAGTGATGTGTATATGCTAAGAATAGCTTCTTTTTCCCTCTCTCTCCAAGTTAGTGAATTTCCAAGCTGTGCGATTTCCTTCCTTCAGAGGAGGTTTATTAAGTGCTTTATGAACATGACAAACAGTAGATTTATGCACGTTATTAGTGGTAGAAGTAAGTGTAATAATTACGAAGTGAACAGTGCATATAATAGAGCCTAAGAAATTTTCCAGTAAAAAAGCCTTGAAAAATTAAGTGTAATTCTTCCACGCATCCCCAGTCACAGTCATCTGGCACTTGAGTTATCTGAAAAGTGTCTCCCTTCACTGGTACAGACATTTATAGCTTCCCTCTGCTCATTTATTTGTTTGTCTGAAATTTGTGTTCCCCTTAGTAATTTCCATGCTTCCTGCATTTCCCCAAGTACTGTTCCTATTTCCTGGCTTTTCTGCATAACTTTCTTTTTAAGCAATTTGCAAAGGAAACGTCAGTTTATGCAGTTTTGGAAAATTGCTTATGTTACTAAATAAACTGAAGACAACCCTTTGAGTCTGTGTATGTATTCAGTTGTATAGCAAGCTTTTATAACCGCTTCTGTAGCAAGTTTTAGACCACTGTGTAGGCAAAAAGGGGGTAGGTTCTCCCACAGCTCCAAAGTTAGGAATTTGTTCCTGTCCAGAATGGCTGAATAGAGAGCACAAACTTTTCACGTAGGCACTTAATTTTCTGTCTACAATGGATGATGGAAATAAGTTATGTCTTGCTTTTCGGGGAGAAGATTATTTTAATTTGTTTTGGTTTGATGTTTTGTAAAATCTAATTTCTGCCTGTGCTTAACTAGATGATAATAGTTCCCAGGTTCATTTGTTCTTGGTTCTCTCCTTGCCCCTCTCACCTCCTGTGCCCAGGGGAAAGAGGGAGGATTGTATTTGGTTGGGTTTTACTTGGTTTTGCACGCATTTTATGTGAGATTTAAGAACTTGGAATGCTAAGCTTCTGAAACGTCCTAACAAGTTCCCTACAAGTAGTAATCTCATTTTTGCAAACCGTGGCTTAGCAAAATACTGTACAAGCAAAGCTGCGTGCAGAACATTGTAGGTAAAAGTCATTGGCCATAAAAATCTTTGCATTTTTGTCAAAGTTAAAGTGTCAAAGTTAGTGTTCTAAAAAAGCATGAGACTACCATCAAAAATCTATTTTCAGAATGAGGCCTCATAGGGTAAAACTGCCACTGTTCTATAAAAATCAAGAAAAATTATTTCATGTCAACCTTGCATCCACAAGTCGTCAGCAAATGACTGAGGAAAATGCTCTACGTCAGTATTAACTTTTTATGGTGCACTCTCCACAAAACCATCAGGATTGATTGAACAAGCAGCTTCAGTAGAAGGCAGTGCACAAGGTGACTCAGAAACACAGAACCATCCAACCCAAGGTGCATCTCATGCAGCAAAATAGAAGGGAGTGCTCAAAGCTTCATGTGAATCTCAGTGAAAACAGTATTTTAAAAGCTTCAGATATTTTCATAATCTGTACCTTTTAAAGTTACTTACTACTATTTATAGCAAGCAAATTACTTAGGCCTTTTTAAAATCCCCTGCTTTTCTGGATGAATACTTGAAGATTTACTCTATGCGGCCTCATATTTTTCTTGTTTATCCCAGATGTTTACGTGACTTGAAGGTATGGCTGGTAGGGCTTGAAGATAAGTGATAGGACTCTTTGCATCCAGAACCAAACTACTTTTAGACTTGTGGTTTTGCTTTTGGAGTAATTTACTTATTTAAGAGGGTTTATTTATTTATTTGGAAGCTATGCAGTTGGGTTTCGTAGCTGTCACGGCAGAACCAGAAACTCCTAAAGCATGCTCGGCATGTTCCTTTCAAACTCTTTGTGCATGCTAACAGAGTAATGTCTCCCACAATACATTTGATGAGTTCCAAGTTCCAGCTAGTTCCTCTGAGTCATAGCAACTGTGAACAACAAGGTGGGATTCCTGCTTCGTTTTCTTTTTTTTTTTTTTTTTCCCCCTCCTCCTGTGCTAGCATTTCCAAGGAATTACGATGTGAAGTCTGTCATAAAAGAGCAGTTTATTCCATTGTGAAGGTCTCCTGTTAATCCCATCTGAGGCCATCTTGGCCTGCTTTGTTCACTCTGACAGACTGAATCCTTATAAAGAAAATTGAGGTTCTTGAATGATTCATAGTCTTCCTCTAGCCTGACATGATGTACGCAGGGTCGTGTGATCTCCACAGCAGTTGAGAAAAATGCTTTTAATTCCCGAAGCCAGAAAAGCTCTTGAGTTGTGGGTCATAACTGAAGTCAGCCTGCTCCCCACTGAAGAGCGTTGTCAACACTGGAAATGTTCTGGACTTTTTTCACCTAAACTTCTGTTTCTCAGAAATGTGGGCTGAAAAACTGGCTCTGAAAGCTGTACAGCACTCCTGTTGTTCCCGGCAGAAACGTTTTTTCCTGGTATCGGGAAAGATCAGTGTACTAGTAGAAGCTGGGGACAAGGGAGAAAGGAGAGGGGCAGAGGTATTCCAGATAGAAAGTCTGTGATTCTTCTCAGGATTTTGTTTAATATTTTCTGGTTTTAGCAATTTGGCTACCTAACTTACAGGATCTGGGCCATGAGAGGCTTTGAGTCAGCATCATTCCACAGAAGTCAGTGGGACTGGTTTGGTTACTGGTTTGGGGAGGGGGTAAGTGTTGTGGGATTTTTTGTTTTGCTTTGGTTTTTTTTTTTAATTCCATCTGAATGTTTAACCCAGCAGTTGGGACGGGGGGGGCACGCTACAGTTTGCTATATTCTGAAATAGATGTGCCTAGTGTAGGTACAAATTACGAAGCTGGTAGTGACTGTCTTGATTATTAATGGACCGCATGATCTAGAGCTTGTAGTTGTTCAGCAAACAAGAGGTGTGAGGTACAAATGACGAATATTCTCCCCCGACATGATGTGCTCTCAACTTGTAACACTACTGTCAGTTCTAAATACCAAAACCTCATGTTGGCTGAGTGTTAAAGCACTTAGCACATGTCTGCAGCATAGTTCACGCACATAGCAGATCACAACCCATAAGCATCACTAATTTGTTTTCATCCCATATCTCGAGCCATTCGTGTGATTTACATTGAGGCAGTGGGTGCTCGATTGGGATATGTGCAGCATATGTCAGCCTGATAACTGTGATATGTTTTTCCCATTTAATTGCTTTTGTATACATCTCATTGCACAAGATGATCTTCTCATCTCCTTTGAGCCCATTTCTGTAGTGTTTCCTGAATTTTAGTAGTACTTGCTCACGCAGGTGGTCCTGTTGAAGCAAGTTGCCCGAGCAAGTGGGTGGTATACTTTGAAAGTATTGCAGATCAACTGTTTTGAACCTGTATTTTAGTCTAGCCCCCAGATCTCTTCAGCACAAGAGTTTCCAACACAATGATTTTGCTATTATTCAAAGTAGTTTTCTTCTGAAGGATTCTGCGTGTTCCTTCCTACATCACCTTTTCTTACAAGTCTATTCAGACATTAGTCAACAGCTTGCTTTTTGCCATGTTCTATTACATGTTTATATAGAGAAAGAAAATAGTAGCATTTATTTTAAAGGTGATCTGATAATAGCATTAAAAACAAAATGGTTCATTTTTATGTGTGTAGGATCTAAATTCTAAACAGAAATTGCTTCCTTATAGAAAAGGTAGCTTTGTTCCAGCATTAGTGTATAATTGATAAAAACGAATTGAATAATCCTTTGGATTTCTTGTTAGTTTTTTTTCTTATTGTCGTAACTTTCTGTATGCCTACATCTTAAGATTACATTGGTCGTCTGTGCTGGATCTTGTCATAACCTCTGTTCTAAACATGACAACGGTCCTTACCTACTTGATGAACTTCATAAATCCATATGATTTTATTTTATTTTCAGCACCGTATCTGAGTGTTACTCAGATCATTTACTCTCACTTTCTAACCTTTATTTTGCATTGCATTAAGATTGGAATATGTTTTATGTTTAGAAATTTTAATGATAATGAATGAAATAACTGTTGCTAAGATATCCCTAGGAATATACAATATTATAATTAGAAGGTAGTTATTTTGGGCATTGTGTTTGCTTACTAAGACATTAACTTCATGGTTTTTTGAATGAGTGACTCATGCAGTGTTCCTGTGGAGGAATTACTGTCATTCCTTGGTGAATCTTTATCTCATCATATGAAAAGTAATGTTTCCATAATTCCATTACAAAATTGTTTTGTGTTTTGTTTTATTTTATCCTATCTAGAACCTACTCCTTTTACTGTGTTTTATCTGCAGCTGGAGTTTTAACTTTCACCTTTTTTGATTATTAAAAAAGATAAGCTAGCTTCTTGGTTACCTTAAAAATTATTAACCTGTAATACTCCAGATGCATCTATAATAAAAATAAATGGGAAAAGCAGTATGGCAGAAAGTAATCAAAAAGTGAATGGCAAATAAAGAGCAACTGTTAGCACAGGCATTTTAACTAGCCTCCCACCTGCAGCCTACATCTAGTCAGTCCTCTGTGCTTTGCTTTTTTTGGAGTCCCATTATTTCAGCAGAGGTAACATTTAGGGCGCGTTGGAGCATTTTGCAGAACTTGGGCAATATTTTATGTGCAAATTTCTCATAGTTTTTTAGGGTGATGTTTGGTAGGTTTGGGGGTAGAACAGTAAGATACAACAGGATTGGTTTTCACTTCTTTGTTTTTAAAAGACCTTGGCAGTTGGGAACATTCAGCTGTGTAAAATATTTCTTGCCTTGCTTCCCCATCCCATTTCTCTATTGGAGTAGATGGTAATTGTCTTTGGAACACAAAGGCAAAGCAGAACATGTGTTTTATCCATAGGTACTTCAAGTCATAGTTTGCTCTATTCTCTTAAGCCAACAATAAAATTGGGTTTACACTAAGGCACCATCCTGTAAAAGGGGTGGGTGAAATGCAAACTTCTGCCAATGTTGCTTTACATGCACTTAGACCACTGCAGCTGATATTGTTCAGTGGATGATGTTTACAGCTCTCGCCATCAAATTAAGTGATCTGATGACAATTAAATAGATTCTTTCTTGCATGGGGATAGATCTGAACTTTCATATTTCTTTGCAAAGACTGCGTCCTTTGAAAATAAGAAACAGGTGTAGTGTTTTTGTTATATTAGTCATATGTCCAGGCCTGTATTTATGCATAGACAAAGCTTTAGTTCTGTACAAGGTAAAAAAAACAAGTCATCCCTAAAAGTGTGTAACACAGTCTAGTGAATGGCCAGGAAATAAACTGAGAGCTCTGAGATAACAGAGAAGCCAGATTGAGAAGTCATTAATGAATATGTCAGTCAGGTTGTATGTACTAGGAGGTATCACTGCTAGTGTGAAAGGTATCACTGGATATCACTGGAGGTATCACTGCTAGTGAGAAAACTTCTTAGTACTGGAAAGCTCAATTCAGATGTAATATATTCCAATATTTTCAGGGTTTTCCTATCTGGAAAAAAGTCTGTCCTGTCAGTGGATAGCAATTTATAGTTTTAGTAAGTTGGGGTTTGATTCTGTTGTCTGCGGTTCTGCTTTATAATGTTCCAGTATGCATTCATATAAAGGAGGTCCAGTTACTGTAAAAATTTTTACTTTGTTAAGTTTTTGCCAAGAACTTAAGTAAATCTTCTAAAATACAAACACAACCAGAACAGCTAATCCCGGAGGAAAAAAATTAGCTTTATAAAACTAGAAGCTTCTGAGAAACTATTTTCTGGCCTATCCCCTCATTTTTGGGGGGGGGGATTGTAGAATCTGGTAACTGTTAGTCAGAAAGCAAGGTACTTTTTAAAAAATCTCTCCTACTGCTGTAACTGATGACTGCTGTATGAAGGATTTTTACTCAAGAGCTGTTAAATGAATAGCTGCCTTGCACAAGAGGAAGTTGTTTAAGGGAAGAGATTTTGAAGGCTGCATTATCTTGTTTCTCTGTAAATTGGTGATTACCGGGGAATATAAAACAGCCTTTTCTTCTAATCTGGACGTTCTTCTGTTCAAGTTGAGATACTTGGACTGTGCTTCGAACTACTGTGTAGATGTTCTTAAAGAAGTGCTTTTTGGGGGTTTTGGACCCTTCTGCCTACACATCTGGTAAGGTGGTTAATTTGTAGGGCTTGGGTAGCTGATTTTGGCATTTAGCACTGTCTCACTGGGATCTCACGTTTCAGGAATGTGAGGTGGGAGCTAGTAACGGTGTAAGTCTTTGCTTAAAGCTATCTAGAACTAAGTGAATGGCTAATAAGGTCAATGTTTGTAACCGGCTTGGAGGGGAGGGGGTTGGTGGGGTTTTGCAGGGGTTTTTTGAGATTGTTTAATTTCACAAGATGCAACTTCTGATAAAATGCCCTTTTAGTACATCGTGATTTTATTTTCTTTCTTAAAACAAAAGCAAATCAAAACCAGAAGTTTTTCTGCTTCAATACACATGTCGGTGTTTTTCAGCAAGAGCAAATAGTGATACCAGAGATGCTAACCAGAGAGACGGAAGTGCTGGTGGTTACATCAAGAGAGTTATATTGATAAAGCTTTAAGATTGTCATCTCTCTAACCGCCAGTTATCTAAAAGGTAGCTGTATTGTCTCATCCAGTAATATCAAATTCCTTTATAAGCAAGGGGAAAGACAAGGGGTCGTTCAGCTTGCTTCACTTAGATCCCTGTCGTAGAATGGGAGGTTTCTGTTTCCCTGTTGGCTGTAGACTTGGACAATCAGACTAGTCTAAACTTCCGATTTCTAAAGGCCTGAGTTTTTGCTAGATGCAAAATGGGAGCAAACTAATATGTTTTAGTGACCTTCCAACAGAGAAAAACTAATACCCCCTTATATCAACAATCTAAGCTTGTCCAGAAGTTTGAGGAGAAAAACTCAAAACAAATCCTCTGTTTGGATTTGCTTAAATCCAAACTGAAGGAAGGGAAAGAGGTGTTTGTTGTAAAATTGCTGGAGTTAGGGCTAAACAGCATAAATAAGTAAATAAATACCTCTGGCAAAAATTGGCAGCCATATGAATTAGATGCTCACAACCTTTGCTCAAGTATATTTCCAATGGAGGGCCAAGTCTTGTTCCTCATTAGTCCCTCAGCAGATTGTAATTATGAACAGGTTATATGGAAAAAGACTGGAGCAAAGACAAAACATTGTTGTCTTGTGGTCCTGAAATTAAGAGTAAAAATAGTGACCCAGAGTGTTGCTCAAAGCTGACTGTCCCAACCTACCCCAGCATGTCTTGTTCTCTCTCTCATGCGCCACAGTTTTCCATTTAGCTGTCACTTCTGCAGTTAACTATCTTAGCAAACTCTGCTTGAGACTAACCTTAAAGTCTGTTCAGGAGCTTTAGGTAATACATGAAAAGTTTTCCCATATTTCTAGCTGTGAATGCAGCATTGAGTGAAGAGATGGAATTTCAGCAGCCCTAAGCAGCTTACGCCCTGGCTCTTTAAAACATTCTTCCTTCTTTTACTTTGCAATAATTGAGTAGAGTTGACTTTAGACAGAATGTTGAAACAGCTGGAGTCGTGGCATGATGCTGTGTTTGTATGGCACTAAGCCAGTTCGGAGAGATGATGGATGACTTGCCATACCTGACTGACATACAGTTAGTATTGATTTTAATGATAGGAGAGATTTGAGAGTCCATGGTAATAAGCACGATGGATCTTCTCTTCCTGTCCAGACAGTAATAGACCTGCAAAATAAATTTCCTCTGATAGAAGGCTAGATGGCAGTGTCATAAATTACCCTAGAAAAGAAAACTAAAGTGGGAGTCCACGTAAGGACACATTCTGCACTGCTGTTGCCTTGTGGATGGCAATCTTTGCTGTCTTATTAGCTATAGAGCCTGGAGATGTCTCAAACTATACATACACACAAGAGGATGGCATTAGATGTGAAGATACTAGACTGACTGACTTGATTCATATTGCATTTCTGTATGACCACTAATCAGAAGAAGAATTGTATGCATATGCGGGTGGGTGGAAAAAACATTTTATCTTTATAAAACTGAAATGACCAGAGAGGCTTTCCTGGTTTTAATACATTGTTACTTAACCATACCTGTTTGAATTCCTCCATAATGAAATGCTTAGTATAAAAAAAACCCAGTATTTTTCATTTCTCCCTGTTGGTGTTTTCCACCTTTATCTTTTGGGTGGGTATGAAAAGCACTCATGTTCCATATTTATAAATTCTACAAAGTACATTCTGCTCTGTTTGATAGGATTTTCTGATAGCGTGTCTCTAAACTATTTTGATTTATTTTACGTAATAAAAAGGGAAAGGATAAAAAGTTCTGTTCTGTTTACTTTTCTCCAATTCATACCGCTTCATGGAGATCACTTATTATTCTGTTTGGTACATGAAGAACCGAAGGGTAGAAGTTACAGCTCTGCCCCAAGGAACTTGTAATCTAATTAAAGCATATGAAACTGCATTCTCAGATCTCAGTGGAGCTGTTCCACCTTTTTTGACTATATATTTGTGTGCAGTCAGCTGAGGACCCGAGTAACAAATTAGAAGGTGTAGTGGATTTGATAGTCAGTTAAAATTCTCCCAACAAACTACCTTCACTGCTGTCAACAGACCTCTCCTCCTGTTGAAAAGTCTGGTTTTGGGGTCACAGAAGGTCATACTCTCAAAAAGGACCTACGTCCCGTGAGGTGACAGCAGAAGTAAATGCTTGCATTCCTTCCTTTAGGAGCCAGTAAGGAACCAATGAAAATGTAATTGTTTGCACAGATGACTTCCAGCAAGTTGAGATTGTAAATAAGATTTTTACCAGAACAACACTGTTGAAAAATAGATACTGATAAAGGAGCTTATTTAGGATGCTTCTCAACTGCTTGGATTATGTGTGGGGCAAGCTATCTGGCATACAGTAGAGTTGGCATGATCCCCAGTCTACTGGTAGTTTGTGAATGGCTTTAGTTTAAGCCTTTAAGCCCAGTTCTTTGTTCTGCATTTTTACCAGTGCCTTGTGCAAAGGCATCCTAGAGCATGACTACCTTCTAGACATGACAACACTGAGCTGAATGACAATGCTGAAATGCATCACGCTGTGCAAATAGTATTCAGGCATATCTATCTTAAATGCATAAACATTCATCTAATTAAAATTTTTATATACATACATACTGCTTATTGAAATTCACAGTGCTATGCAGGCTTCATCAGTCTGCCAGAGTTTGAAACTGCGGCATCAAATACTTAATGAACAGATCCACGAGTAATCTCTAGAAAGTGCTTAGAATTAAGGCCAAATCTGAGGAGCTTTGTACTTCTTATGACATTTTTCCCCCTTTGACTTTCATATTATGGAAGCCACATGAAATCAGCAAGGAGTCTTAAATTCATTCTTTGAAGGTATTACAAAACGCTGCAGAGAGCGTGCTTCCCTCTTTCTCAGAATGAGAATGTCTGGCATTTATTTGCTTAGAAAAATAAAAGTTGGATTTGGCATCTTTGCTCTGTGCAGTAAATTATCATTACTAGGCAAAGTGTTTAGTCTCTTAATAGCACTACTCAAATCCTTGCTTCTCAATGGAAAACTTATGAGAAGCTCTACAAATCTGATGGAAGAGAATCAAAACGGTAGATTCAAGGAGTATAAATCAAATAACATCCTGTTGGTATGCAAATAACAATGTTATTGACTTATTCTCAGTAAGCATTACAATCCTGAAAATAGGACTTCTGGTGAAATGATACTTTGCATTTTCTCTTTTTTCCTCCTTATGTTTCCCCCGACAGATATTGTTTGAAATTCTCCTAGCGTACTGTCTTGGTTTCATATTTTGCAGGATTATGACTTGAGCCAGCTCCAGCAGCCTGACACTGTGGAACCAGATGCCATCAAACCTGTTGGAATCAGACGTCTTGATGAAAGGCCAATCCATGCGGAACCTCAGTATCCAGTCAGATCAGCTGCTCCTCATCCTGGGGACATTGGGGACTTCATTAATGAGGTAAAGGAGAGAGAAAAGAGTTTCCTCCGAAGATCTGATAAGCATTTATATTTTGTTTATTGTACTCTGCATGAGTAGTGTTATGTTTGAATATAACAACTTTTTTAAACTTACTTAGATAATTAAAATTGTCTTGCTAGTTAGAAGTAAATATGTTCTTTTAAAGTGCAAACAAATTTAATTAACTCATTCAAACAGAAAGGGGAGGATATATCAATTAACTTCTGTATGTTTGTATTAATTACATTCATAATACGTTATCAGCTGCAACCACAGTATCTCCAAGCAGGATTATTCTATGGGTTCCAAGTAATAAACAGACTAACAAAATTACAGTTTAGCCTAAATTCATTTATTAATTCACAGTAATTTAATAATGGAAGAAGTTAATTTTCATTTTCCTCGTACATTACCCTTTGAATCCAGATAATAGTGGAAATTCAGTACCTTCAATAAGACCAAAAGGATTCCATCAAATATGATTAGTGAGCAGGGCAGCTAAATTAAATGTTATGTAAGTGCTTTTAATACTTGTCTTGTCATAGAGCTTTAAAAGTCTTTGCATTATCTTTGATTCTTCAATCTAATAAAGAGAAACGTAAGTAAAATTCAGAATATACCAGATTACTCACAGTTCTGAAAGAAATGCTCCTACAAATATTTGTTTCATTGTTTCTATCACTGGTCAGTCTTAAATCGTTGGTTTTGGGGTACTTAAGATAGAAAGTGTTTCTTGTGCTTGCTAGTTATGGGAAAACAAATACCGACCCAAAATTTACCCCTTAAAAATAAGCTATATTCTGTAGATGAATATTAGTAGTTAATTATTTTCTCTAATTTTCTTATATCTTCCTTGGCAACTAGAGCTGGACAAATATTGCAGAGTGTTGCAGAACTGTTTTTGCAAACATGATTATTCTTGTTTGCTTTAAAGAAAAGTCAGGGTAATATACTAAAGTCTTTTGTTGTGTTAGCAAGCTGCAGAAAATTGAGTTTGCTCCTTTTAAGGTATACAGTGATATGATTGTAAAAAAACCTACAGGGAGATGCCTAGCAGGAGACACAAATATTCTCGTAAAATATTGTATTTTAAGAGACTTCAGGTTTGAGGAAGAGCTGTATTAGAAAGAGATGTCTCAACAAAGAGGATTTTTGCATGCCTTGCACTTCTAAATATGACAATTATAATCGGCTTCTGGAAAATAGTGGAGACATGGGACAATAAAAGGCACACATTGTTGGCCAAGGCAGCGTGCACACAAGAACTTCCTTGTGCTTCCTCATCTTCTTCCAAACAATCAGTTTCCCATCCTATGCTCTCACAGCTGTGACCAGACACTACCCACCTGGCAGGCGGTCGGGAAGAACCCATAATCCTCAATACCCTGATTTTTCTTGTTCTCAAAGCAGCTATCGAGCTCTCTTACAGAGCCAAGACAAGGAATGAGTGTGATTCTCCTGGAAAGCTAAAAAGGGGCCAGAGTTTGTCCAGCCTCCTACAATTTTTAAATTACTTAGTGTTGTGGTTTAACCCACAGGCAGCTAAACACCACACAGCCGTTCGCTCACTCTCCCCCAGTGGGATCAGGCACAGAATCAGAAAAAAGGTAAAAGTCGTGGGTTGAGATAAAGACAATTTAATAGGATAGAAAAGGAAGGGAAAAATAATAATCATAGAATCATAGAATAGTTTGGGTTGGAAGTGACCTCTAAGGGTCATCTAGTCCAACCCCCCTGCCATGGGCAGGGACATCTTCAACTAGATCAGGTTGCTCAGAGCCCCGTCCAACCTGACCTTGAAT
>NW_008796043.1:4326497-4447299 GCF_000699145.1 Aptenodytes forsteri
CCACCTCTCTGGGCAACCTGTGCCAGTGTTTCACCATCCTCAGTGTAAAAAATTTCTTCCTTATATCTATAATGACAAAAGAATATACAAAACAAGTGATCCATGATGCAATTGCTCACCACCTGCTGACCAATGCCCAGCCAGTTCTTGAGCAGCGGCTGCACCCCCCCTGGCCAACTCCCCCCAGGTTTTTTTGTTCAGCATGACGTCATATGGTATTGAATATCCCTTTGGCCAGTTTGGGTCAGCTGTCCCAGCTGTGTCCCCTCCCAGCTTCTTGTGCACCTCCAGCCTCCTCGCTGGCAGGGCAGTATGAGAAGCTGAAAAGTCCTTGACTTAGTGTAAGCGCTGCTCAGCAAAACTAAAACATCAGTGTGTTATCACATTATTCTTATGCTAAATCCAAAACACAGCACCATACCGGCTACTAGGAAGAAAATTAACTCTATCCCAGCCGAAACCAGGACACTTAGCAAGCTGTTCTTTGCAATACTATTTTTCAGTAGGTTATCACTCTTGAAGATTATAGCATCAATGTGCACACATGGAGCTGTAGAAACAGTACATGTTGTCTTGATTTAACCCAACGTGTTTATATCACAGTACAGACGAGCATGGAGTCATTTTCTTACTGCTGTCTATTGTATTAGATCAATACCTCACTTTATGCTTCCCCATGCCATCCACCAAAACAGAAAGCTTCTCCCAGCTATTCTTGCACAGTAAAATGATGTCAATAATGACATTGACTCTAAAATAAAATTAACCTTGGAAATATATATGAAATTAAAGAAAACATGGCAATTTTCTTGTCTGCAAGTTAGCTCAAAATTAATTATATCCTCTGATTGAAAGGAACTATATGAGGTAGTTTCTATGTTTCAAGCATTATGTATTTAGCTTCTTTTTTTCATAAGGTATTTCTTTCTTAGGATTTCACAGCAATGTATCATTTTACCATAGGGCATTCCACCTAACCCTCTCTCTAGTAGACAGTAGCCACCCAAAGGTTGTCCATGTTCTGTCTGTTTTGCCAGAAGACTGAGCAAAATGGAGATTTTATTTCTCCAAAACAGTTTCATTTTAATTTGTTTTTTATGTTAAAATTGTGTTAAAATGACAAATGTGATTCTAAAAAAGTCTATTGGGGGGGGAATCAGTCTTTCACAGTGGTACTCACTATTGCAGTTAAATTTCCAAATTGTCAGTGTCTAGAGCATAAACGTTCAGGCTGCACAGGTTTTCAGACTCTTTTCAGAGAATTCCACCTGCAGTCCTGGCAAGATTATACCCAAACAAATTGGTAAATTCCTCTCAGTTTTACTTGGAGTAAATGGAAGAAATATCTTGGGTAAAACCCGTACCAGACGTTTCTTAGGGTAGTTCATGCAGAAGATATGCTGAGCTGTGAAAACAACATAGCAAGATAAGAAAGGGCAAAGTTCATATCTCTCTGCATCCAGCTTCAACATTATTAGGAGTAACTTTTCCCTTGGGCAGCCCTAACCCAAACCGCCTGCAAAACTAGCCCAGTCTCTAGCTGAGCAAGGAGAGGCTGCCTCTGAGTTGTCAGTACCTCAGTAGCAAAGTCTGCATTACCCCATTGGTTTGAAAAGATGCAATGCTTTTGGAGATCAGTCTGGTCTTTTGGAGGACTTGGCCCTATTCCCAGAGATGCTGATCAGCATGATCCTTTGGGATGCTGGCCCATGTGCAGGAATTAATTTAGTCTGTTAAATGCTCACCAGCACCTCAGACACACAGCCAGCATTGTTCAGATTAGCCTCTGAATTACTCCATCTTTTGACAAGAAAGAACTATAGGTCATTGATTTCAGATATTGGAGGACTTAGCTACCATTGCCAAGCAAGCATGAGGTGGGGTTTTTTTTCTTACTTTTATTACAGAGCCATAGAAACAAAAAGTGACCTAGTGGGTCATTTTGTTTATTTCCTTTTGGCGGTACTCTGTTTCTTCTGGTATATTATTTTCTAGCTGTCATCCGTTGTATTAAATCTACTTAACTCAATGAGTCATACATAAGTATGAGTATTTTGTAGTGTTCTAATGAAGTATGAGTATTTTGTAGTGTTCTAATGACTTCTCAGTTGAAAAAAACAAGTTACAAGTATGATAAAGACTTCAAGTATTTTTATAACACTTACAAAGTTAAGATAACATACATGAACTTTCTAAAATAAGAAGGTGCCAGAGGTGTCTTATAATCAAAATATGTTTTGCAGGCATAAACTAAATGACCTCGGGGCCTTTCTTGTTTTGTCTGTTTCAATGGATAGATGAATCTCTAATTTAAGGGGGGGAAGGGAAAAACCTTCTTTTCTTCCAGTCCAGTGTACAAACAAGTCAGTGAAATAAGTCATGTGTTATTAAGAATCCTCTGTAGACCTTGTTTTCCATTTTGAGCCTTTTAAAACAACCTGCAGAGCGTGGAGCATAATTAACAGTTTGAATAGTCAGAATTTGGAGGACCATATACATTAGGCCTGTTTGAAGTAGCTTTGTTAATCCTGTTTTCAAGAACCACCTATGCTGTCCCTAGAAATCTTAAACAAATTCTATTGTGGTGGAGAGTTTGTGGCTAAGAATATATTTCTAATCAATAGAGGACGTAGGCTGAGGTAAACTAAATTTAAATTACAAACTAAAAGTTTCATCCCATAAGGACATGGAGGACTCTCAATTCATTCTTAGTAAATGGTTATTGCTACAGTGCACCTCCAAGCAGAATAGAATCCCTTGATGTTTTCCGTTTTCTCTTGTCAAGTAAGAAAACGGTTCCAGATTTAAACAATTTTTTGTATTTCCCTGTAGGGCTCTGTTCTTCCTTCCCTTCTCATCAAAAGTCTACTGAATCTGATTAAGTAGTAGGATTAATGAAAATAAAAGCATTAGCTTTTGTAATGTTTCATGTTAGTTCAAGATTTTGAGGGTTTTGCTTTCCCTTGATTTGAGACAAATGAGAATGCTACGCATACTAAGGAAACTATAACTTAAGGTTACCACTGTTCCTCAGTCAAGGCACTGTAGTTTCTCCTCTTCTGCCCTTTATCTCCTCCTTAGTGAAAGTTGCCCCAACATACATAAAAGAGGAAGAGAAAAAAGTGAGATTGCTACTCAGTCTGTCCTAGGTCTCAAGCTGACCTTTGTGTTGCCATGGCTCTTCTGTGACTGCTTGTTGTGCATTGGTGGTATAGCAAATGCAAGGAAATGTGACTTAGTTCACTGTCTCCCAGCAGGATCACCTCATCCCAAGTGTGTGCCCCAGCAGTTCTGTTGCTGAATAAGCTTCTCTGTCTCGTAAAAACTTTGGGTTTTCAGATTGGGAAACTGTAAACCAAATAACTATAACAATTCTGCTGCGCTGAGATTCTTGAACACATCTGGGAAAAATGGAAAGATCTCTTCAGAAGCGGTTGACAATACCATGGCAGCAAAATGGGTAGAAGCAGTTCTTGGCAGCCATTAGTTGCCTTTTCAGTTGTGCCAATACAGCAGGTTGTGGTACCACCCACTGAAAGGGATGGCATAATAAGCAAAAAAGGTGGCAATACTGAAACCAAAGGGAGCTTCATAAGCCAGTTTCACTGCCAAAGCTGACATCCAGTAACTCCAGCTTCAGACATGCTGTAGAACCCAACAGCAAAGTAGAGCAGTGCACTGGTAGGTTCAGAGAATATGCTTAGCAGAGGGAAAGTGAAGAAATGGTAGTATTTCTTCATTTTAGTATGTAACTTGCCACACAAATATAACAGAAAACTTGGTTGTCATTTGAAGAGTTAGAGACTAAGTTCAGTCATTATACTATCAATCTGAGGAATTTTTAACCAGAAGATAGGTGCAAATGTCAGTATAACTTGGGCTGTGCAGTTGAGTCAATACCTCCGTAACATGGCCCATAGCTACATTCTCTGAATGAAATGGATTGCACAGTAAGCACAACCTTTGAAACAGTGTGTTTGTTAGTGAGATGCTGTCTTGTAAGTCAGTAGCTCAAAATGAGTTTTCTTTTTAAATGCTACCATGATACCAGCAGCAAATTGCAAAAAATCCAACTTCCCCTTTGGAAAAAAAGATGGAAAGAGGCTGCCTGCCGACTTGCCATGGATGGCTGATAGGTATCAGAATTTCTGCAGCGATGTAGGAAAATGTTTTGTTCACTGATTTTTTTAATAAATTAGTATCCCATGGTTGGCTGGCTGTTACTAGGCAGAACTGCAGGGAAATAGCACTACTTCTCCAAGCCAGCTTTCTAAACGACTTTTACACACTGATACCTGGGATTCATACCTCAGCACTCCTTAAGCTCGAGTGGTATTTATTTTCCTTCCCTGTCACCTGTGTTCGAAAAGCATGGGTGTCTATCACCCCAGGCAGTCTTAAAGGAAGCTGTAAATACTATAAGGCCAGTTACTGCCTAAGAAGTAAAGTTGCATTTCTGCTTCAGCAGCAGAAATTGAGAGAAAGCCTTAGAACTGTTTCCAGCTTTGAAGCTGGGTAAGGGAAGTCTTCCAACGCTTGCTATTGCCTTTTCAGAATCTCAGATCTTTTGTCCTTATTATGGCTATCAGGATGGAAAACTCCAAAGAGAAAGATAACAAGCATCACCAATTATTCTTATCAGATAATTCAAAATTGCGCTTCTAATGCAGGCTATTAATAACCTGCTTGATGTTGTTGTACTACATGAAATGATCGTTTTAAGTCCAAAATGTGTTCTTGATGAGAGGTCATTAGTTTGATAAATATGCTGGGCCTTTACACCACTGATTTGCAAAATTATTTTAGGTACATTTTGCACACTTCTGAATGATTTTAGATAGGCAATAAAGAACCAGGATTCTGTTCTACCTTATCAGTGCCGTATGCTTTAATTAATGGGTTTAGCTATATATGTATTTCTAGAAGAAAAATCAACATCCATTTCCATTATGTCACGTTTAGACTAAACACAATCGAGAGTAAAATATACTTTTCTAAAACCAGAATATGTTAAATACTTTGAAGGAGGCGCACCCAATCCTTCAAATAATTGGGAGAATAATAAAGTCATTCTTTAAATAAATAAACATTAAAAATTAGAAGTAAAACCAGCATAAATAGCACTGGTTAAAATTAACAGTGAGCAATTTAAAATCTTAGCTCAGCCTTACAGAATTCTGGAAGATACGTTATCCCTTGTCAGTGGCTGGCAGAGTAGATCCTATTCAAAGTGAAAGATCTTGAAAGAGCATTGCTAATCCCGTGGAAGAAACAGCGAGATTGAAAAATCCAAACACAAGAGGGCTTTTAACTTCAGGCTTCAGCCTTTTATATTCAACTTGTAAATCTTCCCAGCATAAGCACAGAGTCTCATATTCTAAAATTAAACTTACTGTTTAGGTTTGGGCCTGTGTAAGAAAACAGGGAGGGAAGAGACTTTTCTCTGGAAGAAGTGTCGTTCTTTCCCTACTTTCCTCTTGTTCAATTTGTTTTGGGTTTTAGTTTGGGTTTTTCAGCTCTAGAGAGTAGAAATTTAAAATTACTGAAGACCCAATATTCATGTGTTGATAACTTGAATACTTTGAAATGAGGAAACAAAAATGGTTATAATCACGTATTTACTTTTGATGTCATTGTGTGTGTGTGTGTGTTATGAAGAGCAGGTGGAATCTTATGGGTGGTTATGGCAAAGCACATAAGGCTTAAGCCAACGTATTGTATCTTTTTCTCACAGCAGCCTAGAGAGGTACATGAATTTTACAGAACTAAATACGGCTTTTGGCACACGCAGATGGACTGCAGGCCAGCAATGTCAGTGGATATGTTACTGGCCCTGTGAGATGGCTCTTAAAGTGAACCTTTGCAAACATGCCTATTTCTTCTTCCCCAGCTGTCTGTTTAACCCGTCTCATATTGCTCATGCCGCAGGTTGTGAGCTGTGTAACTCTGAAACAGTATATTTGTTAGCGTCGGTCCTAGCGCTGTGATGTTCTCTTACGGTTTTGTTAGAGCTGTATTTGCAGCTATATTCAAAATGTCCAGTGCTGTAACGCTGGAAACCTGGACGTTGTAAAAGGAGTTGAAATAAGTTCTTGCTGGGGTTACAAAAACATGAATCCTGTTTTGAATTGGATTGCAGAAGAACAAGAACTTAGCTTTCTCATGTGGCGATTGATAGATAACTGCACTGCAATATTCCAGTTACGTTTTGCCTCTCTCTCAGATACAGAACTTCATCTTTTTTTTTCTCCCTCTCCTTCTTGCAGGGACTTAAAGCAGCCGACAATGACCCTACAGCCCCACCATATGACTCCCTCTTAGTCTTTGACTATGAAGGAAGCGGCTCCACTGCTGGATCCTTGAGCTCTCTTAACTCCTCAAGTAGTGGTGGTGAGCAAGACTATGACTACCTAAATGACTGGGGCCCACGTTTCAAGAAACTTGCTGATATGTACGGTGGAGGTGATGACTGAACTTCAAAGTGAACTTTATTTTTGGACAAGTACAAACATTTCAACTGATATTCCCCAAAAGCATACAGAAGCTAGGCTTTAACTTTGTAGTCTACTAGCACAAGTGCTTGCTGAAGGCTTTGGCTTAGGCTGCAAACCAATTTGGGCTCCGTGGAATATCAGTGATCCAATGCTGTTTGGAAAAAAATATTGAGCTCAGTTACACTTGAATTTTACAGTACAGAAGCACTGGGATTTTATGTGCCTTTTTGTACCTTTTTCAGATCGGAATTAGTTTTATGTTTAAGGCTTTAATGGTACTGATTTATGAAATGATGCATTAAAGAGACAAAATATGTTGGGGTGGGGAGGAGTAAGGTGAAACACAATATGCTTCAACATGCTTTTGTTACATCGCATTGCTTTTATTAAAATAAGGAGACTAAAAATAAAGAAAAAAAATCCTCATGGAACAATTTTATTATCTGGGAGAGAAGACCATGAGGTGGAACAATGTACATTACTTATAGTTTTAGATGTTAGGGGATTTTTTTCACTAAAATTCTAAAACTTATGCAGCTGGTTGCAAATAAAGGGAGTTTTCATATCACCAGTTTGTAGCAGAATTGATTTTTTTTTTCTTATGCTAGAATGTTAGACACATTTTGGTCTTAATCCATGTACACTTTTATTTTTTCTTTTTTTAATTTCTAGTGTTTTTTTCCCAATTCACTGTAAAAAATGGTATGTGTACATAATGTTTTATTGGCATAGTCTGTGGAGAAGTGCAGAAACTTCAGAACACGTGTATGTATTATTTGGACTATGGATTCAGGTTTTTGCATGTTTATATCTTTCGTTATGGATAAAGTATTTACAAAACAGGTTGCAAACAAGTGACATTGATTCAATTGTTGAACTGTAGTTAGAGTACTCAATATTTTTTTTATTTTTATTTTTATTATTTTTTTTGGTTTGGGGTTATGGATAAAGTATTTACAAAACAGGTTGCAAACAAGTGACATTGATTCAATTGTTGAACTGTAGTTAGAGTACTCAATATTTTTTTTATTTTTATTTTTATTATTTTTTTTGGTTTGGGGAGGGAGTTGGCCTGATACTGGTGGCACGAGTAAATATACAGTATGTTTTGGGGGCGGGGAGGGAAGGGGGGAAGGAGCTTTCAAACTGGAGAGACTTCTGAGAACAGCTTTGCCTCTGTATTGTGTACCAGAATATGAATGATACACCTCTGACCCCAACGTTCTGAATAAAATGCTAATTTTGGATCTGGTGCTTGGTTTGGCATTTTTTTTGTCCTACCTGGGCAGCCCTGACTATAGTAAATACAAGTACACAAAGTGCGTTTGAGTTTTGTGAGAAGTTACGTGCACTTCTTTAGTATTCGATACTGCTGGACTTAAAATAAGCTGCATACAGAATTTGGCACAAATTTGGAAGGCAAGTTACCAGGTGAAAGCAAAGTGATCTGTGCCGTTTCCAGGAATTCAAAATTTTCAATTCCACATTGATGGCTAGCTCTTTGGTTTAATGTACATTATTTAAATAACAGAGCCTGCATCATTTTTGGCTCATTTCTAGACTGACAGTTTAATGATTGTGTGATTATGCTGCGGGTTGCATAAATAAAATAAATTGCAGATCCTGGCAGTCATCTGCCGCCTGGACTTTCTGACGCTGAAGTAAAGACAAGCCCCTGTTAACTTCAGTGCACATCAGATCGTGTCCTTCAAAGAGGTGCTTACGGTCACGGAGCTTTATCAAAAAGTCCCCTTAGAAGATTAGTCATTACTAAACATGTTTCTAACCTGTTGCAATGATTTATTTGCGAACAAAGCGAACATAGTAGGTACAGCAGTTCTGCCTTCTTTCGCTTGCAACAATCTGCTCAGGTTTAATGTCTACATTTACACTCGTTAAGGACCCAACTGTGAACAGTGTGAAGCTCCAACTCAGCAGAAACGCCACATTTCTGCAGGCTGTTAAGAGAATTGGAGCAGCGGGAGGGGATCCGGGCCCCGGGACTGGCGTAGCAGCCTTCTGTGCTGGGAAGGCTCGGTGGGCAGGGAGTCAGTCTGTCGGCGATGCTCTTCAGCGTGGTGCCACTTCAGTGCTTCGTCAGCACTCAAACCGTAATTTACATAATTTGACTGCCACTTCCAGAGGTAAATCCTGAAATCTGAGTTGGAGAGCGTTAAACGCTGCATGTGAGGTCTCCCCTCTCCACTGGGCTTTTCACGGGCATGTCTCCTTTCTTCCTCTTCTTCCTGATGATGCCTGTGAAAGTTGAGAGGTAGCAATCCTCTCAGACTGGGATACAGCATTTCAGTGTCTGCGTACCTGGCTGTTACTTATCTCGTGCATTCGTAACTATAGCTTGATGCTGTAACAAAGCCCTGATTTTTTCAGTAATGTGTCAAAATTATCAATGACCTTCTTTAAGCTATTTCCATATTAATTAGCAGTGTGGGGAAAAAAGATGTAGAGCGGGACATAAAAATGAAAATCTGGCTATGCGTAGTTAAGTAAGGAAAACTTTTATAAAGGGCAGGATTTAAACTGTAAATGCATGTTAAATAAGCAAAAGGCCACTTTCAGCACATTGATTTTCTCCCGTAATTTATGCAAAAAATGTATTTTAAGCATAATTATTACTGTTATTTGGAAACAACATACTGGAAATGCTAGGTGAATTTTGTTTGATTGACATTGAATGCTAAAAGACACGGAGAGGGGGGAAGATTTGTGAAAGATTTCCAGTTTTGGCTATAGCACATTTTTTTTGTTAGAATGGAGGAAAGGTCATCTTTTATAAGCACTCAGCTCTTTTGCACAGCAATAGGAGCTTTATCTTGATCAGACAATCTTCCAGCTCTATCAACAGCTGCTTTGAAATCGTAGCAACGGTTCTCAAACCTAGTGTTAGGTCAGCATTAGGTCTACTGAACAGAACAAAGGGTAACTCATTTTTATGCATCTCAAAATGCTTCTACAAGAAAAAAAAGATGTTTGAACTGATCCTCTTTCATCAAGCTTCAGGTTGGTTCTTAGTCTAGAAATGTGCAACCGGGTTTTGTACCCATGATACATGCTTAAATCCCCGTCGGAGGACTGCGCTGAGAGGAAGAGGATGGCTGACCTTTACACCCCACAGTTGCTTTGGGAAATTCTGGCAGCCTGTTTCAGAAATGGGCTTTGGCAGCGATAGATACTATCTCTGCCTTGCAGATACTGTATCCAAGGGAAGTCACTGGCAAGAAATACGGCCTTAGGAACTTTCCCATCTCAGCCTTTCCACGATTTGTATTTCCTTTCAATGGTAGTTCTTCATAGCCTATGTCCTTCTGAACTTCAGGGGCCAAACAGATGAGGAGGAGAAGGGTGGTTTGGGGGAATAAACATCCTAATGGATACACACGGCCTTACATGTGGATGGATCTAGCTTCCTGCGTTTCCTCTGGAATTGCGAAGTATCGGTGAAGGATATTAATACTCATCCCACAACAGTCTAAAATACACTTGCCACGCTCCCTCTGAGTAGTCGAACCAAGTGATGTTTGACTTCTCACCTGGTGATGTTACTGCTGGTGATGTGCTCTCGGCTGTGCTTGTAGCACTGTCACAAGCTGGCTATAAAGCTCACTGTGATCTTCCTGAATACAAAAACCCCACATAAATCAGTTTGATAGGGCAGACAATGAGCACTGACTTCTTCCCCTTACTCCAAGTTAGTCTGCCTTGCTTGACTCTGCTTTATAAAATGTTTATAAATTCATGTAAATTTTAAATGGAAGATGTTTGTGCCTGTCATGCACTGGTTTGCAGACAGAAGATATTTCTCAGTTGTGAACAAAAATATTTTAAATAGCCACTTATTTTCTTCTGGTGCCAAAGGAGCAAAGTCGCTCTAATGCTGAAAGCCACATGCAGTCTGCTTCTTGGGAGTTCTGTTTCTTGGTACGTAATATTTTTTGGAACCCCACCAAATTCCTTACCCTGAAGAATGTTTATATCTACTCTGCCATGGTCCTATTCACCTTAACACGCAGGGGAAAATGTCTTCTGACAGGTGATGGGACACACATCCCCAAAAGGGTCTCTCAAACCTGTCTGTAGTCATTCAAGATGTCTCAGGTAAGCCACTGCCAATTCTTACCTCACACGACTACTCCCACCTTCCTAAGGAGCCTTCCTTCTAACAGAAGTAGCGTGGTTTTGGCAGATTTACCTTTCTGGATCAGGAACGCGAAAGCAAAGTCCCTGCTTTTACCTCAGTCAATATTAATCATTCAAATAAAATGCAGAAAAGTCACTCAAATAAATGCCTCAATGCCTAATCCACAATGGGTATATTTTGTGCACAGTTTTCCTCATTCAGCCAGAGATTATATAGATTTGTGTGATGCACTTACTTTTTTCATTTCCTTTACATTTCTTTACATAGGCTTTACTTTTACTGTAGGTGAGGATCTTTCCTAGGAGTTTCTCTTAAGCATAGGATAGTCGCCCTTTACTTAATATATGTCACAGGAATAATGAAAAATTTTCCCGTTAGCAACAAAGCCCAGCGGGGAGATAGAAGAGGAGAAGAATGGCTAAGGAAAAAAGGCTAAGCGCTTCCCACAGGGACTCAAGGTGCCTTCCATCGTACGGATAGGGAAAGAGCATCCCATTTGTTAGGGACCCTTTGATCAATAAATGCAAGGTACTCTCCAGCCAACCTGCTGCTTCTGTGCTGGCCAAACAGCTTTTTTGGTGTAATGGAGAACTTGGAGGTGCCTCTTCTCTGGAGCTCCTGGGATAATGCTGCTGCCTTTCCTGCTGGGGTACATTCCACCACTGAGCTTTCCCAGTTTTCCCCCTCAATTTACCTAGATGGTTGAACAGTGCCAAATCTCAAATCAGGCTCCACGTATTCTTCAATTTACAGCCTCAAAGAATCAAGGTCTCAGTCTTGGTTTGGTTGTTTTGCTGTAGACTTGAGGATGTATTCTCAACATAGCAATAGCTGGGAAGACTTGTCTTCCTTTTCAAAGTTCAGTGTCCCAAACGGCATTTCTCCCCTGCAACCTCTGTGGATGTTCTACTAAAAATGCAGCAATTGCCAGTAATACAGTAGCTACTTATAATCAGATTTCATATTTGTATGCTCTCTTGATTTTTCTGTCACAGAAACGCATACACTAATGTGGTGACAATGTGAAGTTGCAACCTCCGTAGAGCTCTTTGGAAAGATCAGTCAGGGTGAGGTGATGGGCACGTGCTCTCTGAACTGCTCTCCATGTAGCTCTGGCTGTAGAAAATGCATCTCTGTGTGTGTAATGAACTGTTGGCGCTCAGAGGATTTGAGTGTAGTCACGGCTCTCTTGCCCCTCTTCCCCAAGCACACAAAAGCCACCCGCATATGACCCCTGGAACGCAAAGCCTGGAGCTCATGGGCACCCACACGTCTCATCTCATTCCTCCCCACTGTTCCCTTATTACCTTTACAATCAGCCACTACCTGGACGAGATGGTCATTATTTTCTCATTGCTTCCATCTTTCTTCTCCTCCCCCCACCTTGTGAGAGACTAATTTTTAGAAAGTATTTAGGACTGTTTGTCTCTTAAGGAAGGGAATGCTCTCTGGTTTATGAATTACTGTTGTTGCTTGCTGCATTTCCCACTCCTAGTATATATTCTTAAAACCCTTTTGGTTTGCATTAACAAATTCTACTTTCCTACTTCTCTTGGCAAGCCCAAGAGAATGTTTTTGGTTTCCCCTTCCCCGTTTTCAGTTTCTGTAACCAGCTCTTCCGCCGTTGTTTGCAGACCTTTGATCAATCTCCTGTAACTGAACTAAATGGTCAACCTCTTCTTCCTTGAAGTGGCTGATTTTTTTTTCCTTCTAATGGGGAACACTCTTGTTGACTTTGTATTTTCCTGTGCGGCACCCAGAAAAAAATTAGCTTTTGCATCATTCACAATGGTTTATATTTATTACTATTTCTTAAAATATATTTCTTTTGAGAGGCTTTTTTTTTTTAACGCTGATACATTTGTAAACCTCATGGTGGTATGCATTTATGTAATTTCATGAAAGCACTTTCAGGTGGTTCACCCCCTCCCGCAGAGCCTAAATACTGGTTCTGAAAGCAACATATTTCACTCTGGGTATGAATAATGAATAGTAGCATTGTGCAAACTATTTTTATACTCCTGCTTTTGAAGATAAAATTTGTTGATGTGGTATGGGTATATACAGATAGACAGATCTGTGGGCCCACCCCTTCTCTGTTCCATGTTACAGAAGTTTGATTATTACATTACATTTGTTATCTGCAGTACTGCAGGGCGAACTTATAAAAACCCATCTGTCTCTCTGCTCCATAAATCAAAAGTAATGGCCAGATAATCAAAATTATGCTCCAATTCTAGAATATTCATTACTAGTGGCATTGTATAAAGCAGATATAAAAACAAGCAGAGTTTTTGTGCTAGGATGATTAGAGGGAATTACGCTAAAAACGTAGAATCATTACTGGCATGTTTTGATTTGAAGTTAATAAAGAACAGTTTGCTCAGTAAGGTTATTTTAAGATAAACTAAGAAATAAACAAAAATGAATCTTTTAGCCTGACCTAGTCAGGAAGCAATATTCAGTGCCCTATCTTTCCGAGAACTGATTTTTCCTCATTTGGGCAGAACGAAGGCAACCAAGAAAAACAACTAAAAAAAGTAAACCCAACCCTTAAAAACTCCTCATGGAATGGGAGAGGCAACTTCAAAGACCTGCTCCGCTGTTGTGTCTCATAACAGAAGAATTCCGGGCTATTGATGAGTTTTTTGATCTTCCCGTTTTCTGTGTGGCAAGAATTCACACTGACTAGAGCCCGAATAATCTGATTGCAGAGTGTCTAAGTCCAAGCCCTAACTTTGAGTTAGTTGCTTTGGTGCTTCCTGTTGTTCCCTGTTGATATGACTAATTAAATATTTGCTGTTCCTGACAAAAGACTTTAAAGCCTAAACTACTGCTTGGGGTGTAAAAAGTTCCAGTCCATGCTCAGGAACAGGGAATTGTGCCTTGGTATTTTATCTGCTGAGTGAATGCCCTAACCATTATTTTGAAAATGGTCTCTTGAGTTTTGCCATGAAAATCTCTGGAAAGCTCTAGATTTTATCCCGAAGGAAACAGATCGCAAATCCTTTGCATTTACTCACAAAATAAATTGTTTTCTGGACATTCCCACTAGGCCTGCAGCTCTCTGAAGGCAAGACTCAAATGGCAATAAAGTTTTCATATGGGATGAGGACCACAAAGAAACATTTTGGGCACAAGCCTTCAGGCTTGTCCTTCAGAGACTGGAAGGCAATCTTTTGCTGAATAGCAGTCCATCAGGTCAAGTTCTCATGAAAAATTTTGCCGCTTTGAAACTCAGTAGTGTCAACATGTCTACTGGAGCAAGGAATTACAGAACGTAAATAAGAGTGGCAGAATACAGCCCTTCAAAAATGGGTTCAGATACAAAGCTCCTGAGTCAATGGAGATGCTCCCGTTGTGGATGCCCTCAAAGCAGCATTCAGCTCAGAGAAAACGTTTACGTCTGTAATATTTCTGCAGCCATATATGATAGTATATGAAGCTAAACAACCTTGAATAGCCAGTAATATAAGCATGAATACATTTGTTTCAGAAAATAGACTGGCAAAACAATTCCAAGTTGTTATGAATTGTCAGTTGACTTCTTTTTGAAAAATATCCTTTAATGACTTTATGTTTATTACAACTCATTGTATTCACTAAGGCGCTATGTTTGCTGAATTCTGGACCATGCTGTGATGACAGGTGACCCTGTTTAAATGAGGTTTTACAGAAATCTATTTCAGAACTGAGTATTTGGAAGAGAATTTTGATGGCAATTTTGTTGGTTGATGGTCTCAAATGCCACTAGACACTCAGACATTTAGTAGCTGCCACAGAAATATCAGAGCAGCTGCCATTCTAGAGGAGAGGTAAAAGATCACTCCGTGAAATTAGATTTCAACACTGCTCCAGTCATACATACAGTAGTAAAAAAGCATATAGTAAAGTGCTGGGTCATGAGCTATGTGCTGCATACGGATTTACTGTAGGTCTGTGGCCACAGTCCCTGTTCATTCAATACACCTGCACAGTGATGGTGATTTTACAAGGACAGGATTCATAATCAGTGTCAAAACATCAGGTTTCCCTGAAGATCATCACAGACTTATTTGTCCTCCCAGCTCATATGAATATGTGGTACTTATGCATATTTGCACATCTTATTTCAGGGGAGATTTTTCTCCACCATTGAAAATCCCTGCGAGTCTTAAGAGTGCTATTTTTTGTTACTTGAATATAACACTGTGTGGGATCCCCCACAAAAAAACATGTTTGTGAATGTCCATTTAATAAAGAGGATAATGAAATTAGAGTAGAAAAGGGCAGATTATAATAGCACCCCATTGACAACAGTATATAAATTTGCCCATTGCAGACGATTAAAGAGGTGTTTCATGATGGCATCATCTTTTGTGAAACCTTTTTTTAATTCTAAAAATGTGACAAAATGGGTATAATTTTGGATCTAGAGAAGCAGGGAAGGAATGGGCACTTACTCTGCAGTCATGAAGATTTGGGACTTGTGACCCCCCTCAGTGAAAATGAAATTGCTAATGTCAACCCATCTCTGGCAGACAGCACCTCACATTGATTTTATACATAATTCAGCACAATTGACAGCCTTTTCAGGACAAGCTGGAGAATGATATGTTATGGAGGCTAAATTGCTTCTCCCTTCTGGAAAAGAGGGTCCCTTGAGGCCATGATTTACGTTTAATGGCGTGACAGTTGGGACTGTGAGGAAGCAGGACTACGTTATGGCTGATGTGAAGACACTCATAGTACAGTAGTGGCACAGTAAAAAACTGCCTCCATGGAAATTGTTATTGTCATAAGATATAAAAAAACCCCTTTTTCTCCCTCTGTCTTGCCCCAAACTGTAGTAAAAGAAATTAGAGCACCTTACCCACGTTTAGTTTTGCATACAGAAATGTATTGTCTGTGCAAAAGGCTGGCAGGCCAGCCATGTTAAGCCTAATCAGCAGAAAAGAAAAGCTGATGAGAAAATACTGCAGCTTCCTTGCTGATGCCCTTCTGCCTTTGTCACTGGCTGTATTGCTCAGCCAAATGAGCAGCTGGGGGATAAACCTGGGCACAAAACTGCAATGTGCCTATTTTCTTTAACTGTCTGGGTCTGAGCTTCCACTGTGGTTCCTGGATGGTTATGATGGGATCTCTCCAGGGTAAGAGCAAATACACAAGCCCTTCTCATGAAGCAGCTGCTAATCCCCACCCTCACACCACACGAATTTGTGTATTGGCCCCACAGTGCCAGGGGCAGGCAAATGTGAAATAATAAGCCTAAGGGTACATTTTTGTTCTTCGCCGTCTCATAGAAAATCTTTTTACTCCAAGAAGCACCACCTCTGCCAAACAGCCGGTGCACAGCTCTCATCGTGGTGCCCTGGCTTTGGCCACGCAGACAGCCAGTGTCTGGCCAGCACACCACCTCATGCAGGGTCAGAACCGAAACAGAAAATTCTGTTCCTGAGCTGGACGTCCCCAGAATTCCCACTTTGCTAAGAGGTTTGATATTTCAAAGTACTAGCAAAAATCTCTCTGTTGTTTGGGAACAATAGTAGCTGAAACCCGTTGTTCTATCTGATTTTCTTTTTTTTGCTTCTGTGAGTCAGTGATGAAGACAGTCTGTATTCGTTGATGGTATGCAAAATTCAGCGCATGTAAGAAACTGTTCTTGCAGCGTAATCAGATAATTAGATGTTTTGTCACTGTCTTGCACTGTTTAGTATAAAGTACTTTGAATGACAATATGGCAGCTCTTTCCAGCAAACTTTACAGGCTGCTTGTTGCAAGCTGCGAGTTAACTTTAATTGGATGTCCTGAGATTTACTACAAGGAAGGTAATAACCTCAGTACAATAGCAAGAAGCTACATCTTGCCACTGTTGTCAGTGTTGTAAATAAAGGCTAATTTTCCAACTGACTCACTCTTTCTCCAGTGATCAGGTTTACCAAAAGAGGTATAACCTGACCCCATAATTTCTGCAGACTCTGTAATATGCAAACACATCAGTGATCCAAGTGGCACTGTGTATGAACGAGTATATGGGGGTGGGGGCTGACAAAAGAGAACTACATTTTGAAATAACAATTTCATTGTTTTATTGAAACAGCAATGAGTTGTTTGCCCTTTTATTTAGCCTTTATGATAGCAAATAGAAATGATTTGGCTTGCCAGTCAGAACTAGAAATGGGGAGGGGGAAAAAACCAACCCAAAACCTCAGTGTAATTTTGAGTCAAATGATGTTTGGATCAAACTCAATGCAATTTATTTTTATATACTGTCCTCCATACAGAGCATTACAAAGCAGTTTACAGGGAGAGTCAATCATCAGAAGCTAAAGGGGAAAGGAAGGTTTTAAAAGCAAGAATAATTTGGTAGCTGGGAGGAATCATGGGGTTTTTTTATTGGAGTTCTGAGAGAAATGAGAAAGGTTCTAGGTAAAACACTATTTTTCCTGCCTTTTGGTGGGCAAAGTACTGTATTCAGTTGTGTGAGAAAATGGTGGTGTCACCCAACCTCAGATCTGTTCCAGTTCAGCTCTGAATAGCAGCCCCATGGACTTCTGGCCATAATTAGGAAACAGTATTGTTGAGATACAGCTTCATGCATTAATTACCAGCTTTTCCCTGTTGGTTTTTTTATAAAACCTGGTATCGTCAAAATATCATCAACTTGGTCCATTTTGAGGTTGAGTTTAAAAAAGATTAGAACAGAATGCTGTGATAGTATGCTGGTTATATGGATGTGAACACATACACACACACACACACACACACGTAATATATTCTACTATTTAATATTTCATATATTGGGGCAGATCCCCTTATCTCTTCACTCAGTTTTACATAACTACTGAAACCATTCAGACTAGGCTAATTTACACTAGCTGAGAATTTGATTTATTTCACTTGCTTCATATTTACAGGTATCAATCAATTAGTATTTCTGAGTGTGTGTTTTTAGTGATGCGGGATGTAGAAGGACCATCACGGTAATCGAGTCCAGCCCCAGAATGGTGGGTACCCATGGAGTCAGCATTCCCAAGGTGGACTGCACCTCCAGACTCTCCTGGGCACCCCAATACACAAAGCGCTTTCCAGACCTTCAAAACATTCCAGGCAAAACAGAATTTTCACCTGATGGCTCTTCTTCTTTAGCTGAGAATGTCCTTCCCTGAAAGAGCAAAGTAATCCCTACTGCACTGTATTGCGTTCACTGAGAGGTCTTCGTCTTACACCGACAGCTCAGCCTCAAGAAACAAAAGGGAAATGGATGTGAATCCTTTTTTTTTTTTTAATTTGGCTTGCACAGGGCGTGGAATAGCCCCAAAGCTCCCAAGCAGCACATTAGTGGACCATAATTCCCAGATTAAAAGCTTAACCAAACCAATCATTTGTTGCTGGTCAAATTCTTCAAATTCTTCCAACAGTTGTGTGTATGAAGTGTTCTGTCAAAGAATTTTATGCATGAGTGTCAGCCTGGCGGGGAGACTGGGTCCTACCATAGCCTGGAAGCTGTTCAGCTGCTTTTGGGAAGGGAAAGGAGGTGTGAAGTAGTAGGGGTCAATTACAGCCCCACTGTAAACAGAGAAAAGGAAAGGGAAGAGGTGTAAAGCTATACACACTGATGGGCGTATAGAAGGCAGGGTACTGACTCTTAGATAGCACTTGCCAGGAGAGGAAGCAGCTCTCCACCTGCACCCTGGTGAGCCGCTTTATTTCAATGTGTGAGTTGGAATGTGCTTTATTCTCACCGACTGGAAGTATGTGGTAGGATATTGCGATAGAAAAATATTAGTCTAGCTCACAGAAGAGGCAATAAGATGCAAATGCCTTTCCTTTAATGTGGGTGATATAAAATGCTTTTGTCATGCATTCATTAACCGTGTCATTTTAGGAAGCGCTGACTCTAGGAGATGCTACGCCTCAAGCTCCCTTCAAGAATACTTTTAAAGATTATTGTGATTCCATTCATCACTTTTCTAAATGACGACCTCTAGCCGCACAGTTTTTACACAAGTGTAACTTCACAGACCTTGATATTCATGCTCATTACTGTGAGGCAAAAGTTGAGCCCATGACTGTCCATGTAAAAGAATGATGGTGAGCCAAGACTTAGATGGTGTGTGATATTGTGTTACAACACTTGTGGGTTATTATAACACCAGCTTCTGGATGTTAAGTCTCTTCCTAGTTCAAGCAATTTTTCTGCTAAAAGCAATGCTTGCCTCACCCTCCAAATTGCCCTTCATCCTGAAGGCGCTAAGATTTTTTTTTCATTCACACATTTTCACTTAAAAATATGGGTGTCTATTGCAAAAGTTTGCAGCACTTGGGAGACAAAAATGTTTGACTGCAAAAATCAAATAAGAGTATGCTTATGATGAACTCTCTAGTTCAGAAACTTCAGAAATTTACCGCTGCCTCATATGTGCTTTGTGGCAACCCAGATCTTCTTGTAAGGCCAAAGATGCACAAATAAACACAGGACACCTCCAGTCACTTCTGACACCTATTTACTCTTCTGATGTTTCAGCCCTCACTTCTGTCTCCTATGATTTCTTTGTTTTTCACACTCGTGAACTTCCAGCTTTATCTGATGCACCCAGTACAAACGGGTCTTTAGGAAGCTGGTAGGGCTGTGAATTACTTATTCAGGAGGCCAATCCTTCTTGGTTTAACAAGAAAACAAGACACTCATGAACTGGCTCTTGTTCTCAGCCTGCTACTTTTCTCTTAAGATTCAGCTCACGGTATTTTGATACCAATGACAAAAAACCAGATTTCTAAGATTTTCAAAGGTGTCCTTGATGGCCACTACATTCTAAGCTAAATACTCTCTTGTAGTTTGAAAAACAGAAAAAAAAGTATATTGGGCTTCTGTGGCAAGGTTTTGGTAGTGGAGGGGCTGCAGGGGGGGCCCCCGGGAGGCGAGACCAGGAGCTGCCCCCATGTCAGACAGAACCAGTCAAAAACAGACCTGCTGCCACCCAAAGCTGAGCCCCTCAGCGATGCTGTTGGCACCTCTGTGATAACATATTTAATAAAGAGTAAAAACCACTGTGCAGCAGCTGTGAGAGAGGAGTGAGAAAATGTGAGAGAAATAGCCCTGCAGACACCAAGGTAAGAGAGGAAGGAGGTGCTCCAGGCACCGGAGCAGAGATTGCCCTGAAGCTCCTGGAGAAGACCATGGTGAAGCAGATTGTCCCCTTGCAGCCAGCCCATGGAGGACCATGCTGGACCAGGTGAACATGCCCTGAAGGAAGCTGTGGCCCATGGAGAGGAGCCCTCACAGGAGCAGGTTTTCTGGCAGGGTCTGTGGCCCAAGGAGCACCCATGCTGGAGCAGTTCTTGAAGAACCACAGCTGGTGGGAAGGACCCCAGGGGAACAGGGGAACAGAGTGAGGAGAAAGGAGCAGCAGAAACAAAGTGTTATGGACTGACCGCAACCCCCATTCACCATTCCTGCCTCTCCCCCTTCTCCAGTAGAAGAGTCGGGAGTGAAGGAGTGATATTGAACCTGGGAAGAAAGGGGGGGTGGAGGAAGGTGTTTTAGTTTTGTCTTTGTTTCTGACTATCCTACTCTATTTTTAACTGGCAATAAATTAAATTCATTTTCCCCAAGTCAAGTCTGGTTTGCCCGTGACAGTAATTGGTGAGTGATCTCCCTGTCTGTATCTCGACCCTGTTTTATTTTCTCGCCCATCTGTTGAGAAGAGAGAGTGAGAGAGCAGCTGGGTAGGCCCCTGGTGACCAGCCAAGGATAACCCACCACAAAAGCGTATAACCAATAATATTTGAGTGGCAGTATCACTGCATCGCTAAGTTTTCAAAGCATATATAGAAACACACACACGCACACTCGCCCCTTATTTTTCTCAGCTCTACGCAGCACAAATAGTGAAATACCCTAGGAATTTTGCAACCTCAAGGATTTGAGAGAGGAGAGGCCAAAAAAAAACCCCAACTCTGAAGGGAAGCTGATGAAACAGAACCAGGGGATTGAATAGGTTTAAAAAAACAGCAAGTGGTTTAGAGCTGTAATGAGGAAAACAGGCCTCTGGTTCAAAAGCAACTGTTTTCTTGTCCGTTTACAGGATAATCAATATCTCATCCTAAAACATCTGTGAGCAGATATAAAAAGGAAAGAATACTTTACTCTAGAAAAGATTTGCTGACCAAGCCCAAGCTCCATCAGAAATGGAAGCTTAAATAACTACAGAATATTGATAATGATTCTTAGGGAAAAAGAGCTGAATAAACAGCAGTGAATAAAATGTAAAATTGCATTTTATCTTTCTGTTTTCTTGTAAACCTCTGTGCTAGCAGGCATGAACAGTGTCTGCCTCTAGCATTTGATCAGAATTCTTTCTCAGTCAGCCTTTTTTGCTTTCCTTCCCTTATTTTAAGCATAATTATCAGATTGATAAATATGGGCGTCAAGCATAACATTAGCAGAGCCTGTGTTCTGAATTACTGAGGGATTTGTGCTTTTAGGGAGCAGAAACAATTTAGGACCAGAAAATGTACATGTTTCACTGAGCAGATTATCTTTTTCAGCTAATAATAGTTCATCTCAAATACCATTTTCGGAAAGATAGAGACCAACTTGCACACTCTCTGTAAAAAACAGTGGAAAATATTCCCTACAGTACTCGCATATTATGAAATCAATTTTGCCTTAAAGGACACTTTTCAGAGCAGTTTCAATCCTAAAGTAGGTCTGTATGTTGCTGTGCTCCTTATAAATTTATATCATGGTGAGCAGTACAAGGACCCAACAGTGCTTCCATTTCAGGCCCTGTGTAAAATCAGGCTTAAACTCAGAATAATGATAATGGACAGTAAATTGCTCAGATCCAGAGAATTTTTGTCTTGAAAGTTCCAGTTAGACCCTATAATACATACACTGGCTTAAGCCAAGCATCTAACTCTTTCAGCAGGTCAAGGTACTCTCTCTTTGCAGCTCCACTGTAGGGTGCTGGTCACTCTGCTTTTCTGCTCCACAAACCAAGGCTCACTTTCCACACCAACACTCCTAAAAAATATCTTCTCCTCCTTAGTACCACAGACTTTCCTGAAGGCACGCTTAGCTTTGGCACCTTTAGGAAGAGTTCAGTCTGCTACTTGCAAGCCTCTCAGGGAGTGACAACTTTATTGCCAAGAGAAAAAGATGAGCTGTCTGAAACAACATGCTTCATTCAGTGAGCTCAAATCGTGTATGCAACCTGACGCTGGACACCACGATGGGATAGCAGGGTGGCAATCAGCCAAGCTGCAGCTAGCTCCATGTTTCTCATGTAGTGCTCCTTCCCCCCATTATTTATTGTGTCAGATTGTCAGTGACAATCAATAGTGCTCAACAGTGCCTTCCAACCCACTCGATGCCTGCAGCACAGAGCTGGCTGCTGGTGACATGTGCCAGGGATGAGGTGCTCTTAGGTGGTGAGAGTGCTGAGCTGAAGGCTACCTAACAAACATGAGAACAACAAGTTTCTGAAAGGGACCTGTGTTGGTTACTTACAGATCCCTTTTGGGTCTCAAAAACAACTGGTCTTAAGCTGCTAGCTCTAAGGAGTACAGCATTTTCAACCTAAGCCTTTCATGGGGCCATTATGCTCACATATTGTATCTAGAGGCTTTAAACAGTCCAGCTGCAAAGTCTTGGACAGGCCTGAGTTGCAAGATTGGAAAAAACTATATGTATTTTGGATTTGCTAAACTCACATACAGGACTATCTTTTGGAAGGTTTCGGCTTCTCCCTTGGGTGGGTAAGGTGATGAGGTATTTTAACAAAGAGATACTGTGCATTCTCAACCACTGGGAAACTGTCCATAAGCTTGTATACCTGATTTAAAGCATTGTCGTGTGTTACAGAAGCAAGGAGAATATACAGCAATGCTGTCCTTGCTCCAAAAGTTTTTTTCAATCTATGTAGGTTACAGAAGCTGTACACACTTCTGTTGCCTGTGCAACCATACAGACTATGTTACTGCACATGTTTTCCAATCATCCAACTTCTGTGGGAACAGAAGGTCAGCAGACCATTCTAGATAAATATTTTTGTCGCCTTGTGCTTGATAACTAAGCTTTCCAAAGGGTAAACAGCCATGATTTCATCATCAATCTTGGAATGACAAGGTTCTCAAGTGCATGGAGCTCATGGCATGCTGCTTCAATGATAGGGGCAGAAGACAAGCATTGACAAATGGAGCAGAGGGTGATATTTTGATTGATCATTTGCATAGGAGCTTATTGGCGAGGCCTGAGAACTTTGGTAAGATGCAAAGACGATGATATAGAATTTAAACTCAAAAACTTATGTTTCTGTTGCAGCTCTGGGGAGATATGTGGATGGAAGAGAGTTTTGAACAGTACAAAAAGACTTTAAAGTCTCTAAGAAAGGAGTAATTCCAAATACAATAATGAACTAATTAAGCACTATTAGAAATACAGTGAAACTAGCACTAAGCACTGCCTCCCACAGGCAACCCACTGTCTTAAATAAGCACTTAAATAATCCCCATGTGGATTTTGGTACAATTTTGTCTGACCTTTATTTAAAGACCACCAAAAGGGCAATTGATTATGGTTGGTCAACCTATGTGAATTGGCTCCAACCTAGAATCAGATCTTTTTATTTCTTTGCCTATTTTCTTCCTCCTTATTTTTAAATACAGTTATCCTTCTAGGTTTGTTTTCTTTTTCCTTTATCAAAATCTACTGCATTTTTTTATCCTCCTGTGGTTATTGGTCTCTTGTTTTGTTCTCCCCAAGGTTTTTGTAGCCAGCTCCTGATATTTAGAGTTTTTCTTTGTGTGAATCAGCTTTTAAAACCAAAATCTTTGCTGGCTCTCCTAAAAATTAGTCTAATACTTATAAAAAAAATGCAGGACTGGATTCACTCCCTGTATAGCCACAGTCACATTCAACATATCTTGGGGGAGGATTTTTTTTTTTTTACTGTAAGTGTTCCCCCCTCCCCCTCCCGCCGTATCTGGGCCAAGAGTTAAGTATCTGTAGCGGGATCGATAGAGGTAAAGGATTTCATCCTTGAATGCGCAGCTCTGCCTTTTAGAGCCTGCAAGATCTGTACTGTTGAATATGGATTGCAAGATAGATGAGTCAAACTGAAAACGTAGGCATAGCTGTGCATGGCCAGCACAGTCATTCTCTTCCTGGATTTCACCCTCTTTAAAAGAAAGATGGTCCTTCCCCTCCAATATCAAATATTCTGAGATCCTTAAACTGCTACTGACAACCATAGCCACCACACGCAAAGATTTATCAAAAGGTAAGAGATTTTGCAGTAGTAGTTCTTAAGTTCTAATTCATACCTTTAAACAAGAGGGATATATACAGCTGCTTTGCTGTCAAAGACATGAAGATTTGGAAGGTACTTTTTTTTCCTCCCACATTTAGCATATGCTTTAACCATGCATAAGACTTTTCCAGGATGGAAGGAACAAGAGAGGAGGAGGAGGGGCAGGGAGGAGGCAAAATTGTCTTCCTTTCTAAGAGGCAATCTGAAGTGATTGTAGAAATACTCATGTTAGCTCTACATATTTTTGAAGATAGGATTTGTTCATATCAATCAAAACAGAGTGGCAGCAGCAGAGTGAATTTGCTTCAAGTAGTTCTGCTTTGCAGAATCTGATGCAGCCCTTTGATATGTTTGTTCAATTGTAGAGGGGCCCGAATGTCACAGGCTCAGCTGGTTTCCCACTCAGCTATCACACACAACAGTGGGGGGCTCTCCTCCACTGCAGGTGCATCTAACATCAGTACTACAGGTCTTCCAAAGGCCACAGCTTTCCTGTGGGCCCGTGGCCTCTCCCATTTTACCTCTGTCTTACTGAGCTGGTAAATAAACTGTTCTTAAGGTTTCTTTTTTAAACTTAGTGACTAACTTCTGGCAACTGGTGATTCCAAACAAATAACACCTTGGGAACTAGCCCTTTTGAAGGAAGATGGTACAAATCTACTAATGGTAGGGGTAAGTAAAGAGTGGTGGTGGAACCAGGAGAGACCTGGCCAAAGAGGTGAAGGTACTGAATGACGTCCAGATGGAAAGTGCTGCAGAGTTAGTCATCTGCAGAAGCAGAGCAGTGGGAGAGGCATGGGAAATTCCAATCTTCTGCTTTCTGAGCTGATCTTAACCTGTTATATCCAGCGCAGCAACTGTTAGACCTGCTAAACCATTTCCACTGACACCGATGCCAACTATTCCATTGCCTCCAGTGAGAATACGGCTGGGCGGATGGATATTAAGTACCCTTACCCTACAAAGTAACATTTGAAGCACTTAATTTTTATTTTAAAGAGTGTATTTTGTGGATGAAGAGGTTTTATTTGCATCTCTTTGGGCTGCAACTGCCTGAAACTGAAGCACCGCTAGTTTTCTGATAAAAGATACGTGACTACCTTCTTTTTAGGTTAACTGTAAAACATCAGGAGAATTTTGGTATCATTTTTTTGCCTTGAGTAAAACAGAAAACATAGAAATGAATATTTTAAAAGATGCCCTTTTATTTAAAAAACATGGTTACTGCAGGTTTGGTGGCAATATTTTTGGCAAGTTCTGACTGTATATGAATTGTTTTGCACCTCCTTGTGTAGTATAAGACAAATGAAGAGATGGCTGTATATAGTTTTTATCTATAGCTGGTGATGTGGACAGTCAATAGTTCTCATACAAAATAGCTTGTTTATATTTATGTGACAAATATTAACTGTTCTCCTGGAAGCAATTTCTCTGTATCCACCATAAGCAGTGCTGGTCATTCTCCAAGGTCTGAATATTTCACAGCTTGGCAATGGGATTGGTGCAGAGCCATACTATCCTAGATCGACTCTTTCTTGGCTTGGAGATGATAGACTGCAGCCTTGCAATCCAGGATCCGTCCTTTCTTGAGCACTGCTAAAATTCCACAAGGAAGGAGTTAGGGACCACTGTCACTTGTGATGGAGAGTGGCCATACTATCCTAGATCGACTCTTTCTTGGCTTGGAGATGATAGACTGCAGCCTTGCAATCCAGGATCCGTCCTTTCTTGAGCACTGCTAAAATTCCACAAGGAAGGAGTTAGGGACCACTGTCACGTGATGGAGAGTGGCAACCTCAGGTGGCCAAGTAAGTGCAGCATGCAGAAACAGTGGCGCGGAGAGTCTGTCAGCTGATAGGGAGCTCTGAAGCACCTTCAGATACTGTGTGCAAACTAGCCCCTAACCATATAAAGCTAGAAATCGAGGACTAACCTTGGAGAGAGCCTGGGACATGCTCAAAGCAGCACTTTCAGGCATAGGAAGGACAACAGGGTCTCTTTTCTGAAAAGTATTGTAAATTCTCTAGATATAGTGTGGCATCATCATCAACTAAATACATCTAAGAGTGCGTTCAACACCAAATTTAGCAAGAGAAGCTTCTGCATGCCATGCAGCCACACTCTTACAGACTGCTTATACCTTCCCACCTGAAAGCTGCTCTTTGGAGTGTTGTTTTATCACTTCCTCCCAGCAGCTGTGTAAATCCTACAGTCTGGTGTTCCGGCACAGGAGAAAGGACTAGAAGAAGAGGCGGTGTGGAGCACACTAGTCATTCAGTGGATAAATGTGTCAGCAGTGGAGTGCATTGAAAATTATCTGTCTGGGAAGAGTCCTGAAAAAAATAGAGCTACTCAGGTGGTCTGCAGCTCCTCACAAAGCTCTTCAATCCCCTCGTCAAGATGCTGCAAAACAAAGAAGTTGTATCTTTGGGATACGGACTTGGGAATGAAGTATGCTCAGGAGAAAAGGTTACAGAAGCCAGTGCAGTTGTTTCCAGCCTCAACGTGAAATACATCACGTGGTTTTAGCAGGCAGACAGACAGAGCTAGTTTGTAACCGGCCTCTCTTGGCACTCAGAGGCAAGCCCCAGGTTGTGACTGCCATTCTGAAAAGCTGCAACACATAATAATACACCGTAAGCACAGAAAAACTGCAGTAATCCATATCACTCGTGTCATCCATACAATGGCCACTTAACAAGGCCAGAGAAATTGTAGTAAAGATAACAGGTTTGCCAAGTTGTTTAGAATTAACGTCCACACATTCTTAACTCTCAGACATAACAAGATCATATATGGCAAAAAGTAAATAGATAAATTGCACTAAAAAGTGGTCATCAGCCTCTCTAGGAGCAATCCAGGCTAAATCCAAGGTGCAGATGGCATAATCTTCACTAAGGCCAATAGCCAAATTCAAATATTTGAAGAGTATAGCAAACTTTTCTGTGTACCCCTAACTAATGTTTATAGGCATTGTTATTACAGTAACAGAAGGATCAAACTGTAACAAAGAGATGTGTTTTAGCTTAAAAATCACCTATGATTTGTAGTGATCTAGCTAATTACCTGACAGTCAGGATGGGAATATCTGTGAAGAAGATAATTTGTTTCAACTAGACAGCTAGAAAGGTTTGGCAGAGGGGGAGGGTACTTTGCTGACTGTCCTTGCTTTTTGTTAAGTTTAAAGCAAGAGAGATGCATCAGGTCATAAAGCTGATCATATGCTGTTAACGTTATTGTAACAAAAATAGAGTCAGAAGGAAAGGCAGGCTTCACATGACTTTCTCAGCCACCTACCCAATTAAAACTGGGCTAGTTAAAAAATCATCAGACATTCACTCTAACAGCTGTAGACACTTGGAAAAAATTCAGTGTGATCCTAGTACTTTAATCATACTATTGATCTCCCTTTATCTATGTCATTATTGCATTTTGGATTCACTTTTTTCTGAGCTTTTTTTTTGCACAACCTGCTAAGTTATTACGTTCAGCCTTTGCATGAAATACAGAGGGCTAGGTCTATGCCCTTTTGTACAGCTACGGACAGCCCACGCAGCATCAAAATGGCCATCATTTTGCTGGTCGTGTCATGTGTGGGTGGTAAGATGTAGAAATATCCCTTAAAGGGTATTCTCCCTAAGTCAACACAGGATGGAACAGGAGACCAAAATAAATAGATAAGTTCTATCTAACATTTCTAAGAAAAAAACTATAATAAATTACAGAAATGACATCACAAGAATTAAGATAGCAAGTGAATAACCAAAAGAAATTGTTTTAGTGCAACTGCTTTATGTTTCTAAGAACTATTTCACTATTTGGCATTTGTGGCACAAAGAAGTCCTTGTTAAACATCTCGATCACCTATTTCTTCAATTAAGATCTGAGATCTAGCAGTACCTGTTTTGTGGCATTTTTAATAAATCCTTTAGCAGACCACAAAAGATCAAAACCAACAAGTAAGATAGTTTTACAAGGAGGCTGTTCTGGCATTTAGACATCCTGTAGAAGAGATCAGAAAACAAAGCCAATTTAAGAATAGTTCTCCTCCTCCTAATGCACCAAACAGGGCCTGAAATTATTCACTTTAAATTCAGTAAAAAAGCCCCATTACCTTTAATGAGTTGCATCAAGTTCCCACTGTGGTAGTTACTAAAATGTCAATATTTACAGTTGCCACCAAGAAACATCAGACTGTCACAGCACTCCCCTTTTGATAATGCAAAACTAGCTCTCCTTGGTTAACACCACATGGTAAGTACAGGGAATAGCAGTCACAGTAGGGATAACAAAACGTTTGATGAAATCCAGGCACTGAAATCCACAGTGCCTTTCTCTTCAGAGGCACTCAAAATGCAGTAGGTCTACAGTGGCACAGTAAGTAACTCCCGCATCAACCTCCATTAGATAAAATAATTAAGTCTACATCAATGTTTTGGAATAACAGATCATTGTCAGAGGATCAGTGTTGTGCGCTTTGAAGAAGAAAGAACCTGAGCTGCACCATGCCATTTATTTTCCATAAATGCTCTGGCTTTGCCGTGATATTCTTGCATCTGCAGGAGCCCATTATCCTGGAGAATATTCTGTTCCATTGACAATTATCCCTTAATTATTTCTGTCCTTTAAGTAGCTACTACTTTGAGGATTTTTCATTATGTGATGCAATTTTCATCACTGAAGCGCCTTTAACTTTCACCGAGAGGAGTGTATTTTTATATTAACCCTTGCAAGTACCCAGCAATACCACCTAGGAGTCAACAATCTGGTAGAATTTCGATGGCTGCAATAGGATGATCACCGTACAGAGCCACTGCTTGGGAGCCAAGTGATTTGTATTTAAGCAGTCAGCAGGGACAATAGAAATCCCAGGACTCAGAAGAAACGAGTAGAGTTAGGCTTTTCCCACATGCTGTTTTCTCAATAATACGAGCTTTCACTAAAAGAAAAAAAAACTTCTAGCCCTTCCAATTGCAAAAATAGTCTTCGCTATGTAAATCCCATCACTGCTGTTTTGTTGAGGCTGCAGCCAGCCAGACTGAAACAATGGCACCCAAAGAGCCCACAACTCCCCGGTTGCATCTTAATGGGCTGTTTGTTAACTTCAAAGCTGACCATTTAAATGCTAACATTATTAGGCAAGTAATCCAAAACATAAGCACCCAGCTTGAATCATTAGCATTTAATTACCTAACATTTTCTCTTGTTTAATCTACAACGCTGTGCAAACTGGTCTTAATTTTTGTTTTGAACAGTGGAGCACTCCCGTTTATGTCTCCCTATGTGGAGAGCCGTAGTCTCGTGAAAAAAAAAGAAAATATTTGAGCTTGCAAATACATGGGTCTTTTAATGCCGCGAACAATGCAGTTTTATTCTAAAGTTTTCTCAGAATTATTTGATTTATTTAGGTTATTTCTATTGACTGGGATCCTTGTTACCTGCTCTGGACAAGGACTACTGTTAGAAGTAAGTGAAGATTTAGCTGCTAATGAAAGAGTTCAGAGTCATTTCCCCTCTTCTTTCTTTGAGCAAATGGGAAAAAAAAGAAGTTTCTATTGCTTTTTCAAGGTAGTGTAAAGGTCATTGACAATAGCTCCCCTATAGATGCCAATGTGTGACATTTCGCCTGAATACAACAGAAACACGATAAGCTACAAAAAAAATTCAAATTCCTTTCTAGATAAAGCTGTTTCTCAAACGTGACTTGTTCTTTAAAATAAAGTACAGCATTTACCTCTTGTCTTACGATCTTACCCGAAGCTTAGAGCATGTCTCCTGAATGTAAAAGACTGCAAAAAGATGAAGTAACACCATTCATGTAAAATACATACAATGAGACCTGGACAAAGACAATCTAATGTCTGTAAACTGATGATTAAAGTAAACATGATTCAAAGTTGCAGTTTTTAACAGCTGAGTCCTAGTCTGGAGTACGAGGCTGGATATTCCATCCAAATCCACAGAGAGATACCCCGTCACCAAAGAATAATCCCCAAATTCCTTTTTTATTACTGAGAGGCTCCTTGTGCATGTCGGAGGTGGTGGTAAGCCCCCAGCAGTGCTGAAAGCGCCTACACTAATGCCAGGCGCAGCGGCACCTGCAGTCAATAGTCAAGGCTTGCCCCAAAGAATAATTCAGTTTTTCCTGGGCAAAGATTCACATTCAAGGCACTACTACTAAAAAGTGTTCTTATTTATGTTGTTAGAAACACAGGAGCTGTGGCTCTTTAATTCTCTTTAGCCTCTTCAGAGGCTAAAACCTGGATAAGTATTGCCGGGAACCTAAGCAGTTACCAGTTTTGTGAACAAAAAAGAGGTTGTGGTAGCAGAAGATGAGGAAGGTGACAAAACCAAGCAATTGTGGTGTATTTTTGACATTTTGTCCTCTGAAATTTCTGTTCTGCTATTCATTTCTTTTTTTCAGTGCTTCTCTGAGATCTGGCCTTCATTGTTAAACAGGCAGTGTTTTTTACCTTGATCTAAGAAGCATTGTCTATCCCAAAGAAAAAGCATAATGAAAACAACATACCAAAGTTTCACTTCAAGGTAAATTCACCTAGACCAACCCTATTCTCCACTTGAAGTTAAGCTTGGAGTAAATTTACCTGGAAGGAAGTGTAACACAACTTGTCCTCACTGTATTTTTTACCTCAGGGTGGCCCATTTGTATTCACTTCCCTGCAATTGGAAATGCAGCTTTTTTGGCTGTGAAGAGAAGCCCTGAAGTAGATGGACATATCAAACCTATGTATGCAGGAGAACAAAGCTGCCACGAGGCATTTTTACGTATATTTTTTTACATGATGTTTTCATACAGAGAATAACTTATAGAAGATTATTTTATATAAAGCCTGTAAAGCTCCCTGGATTCACCATTACACAATGCTAGCCTGTGAGCACTGCACTGATCCATGGTGAAGAATTGGGTAAAGGACTGTTCTCGTCTCTGGACGAAGAACGCGTTACTAGGCAAATTCACCATCCAAAAGAGTTATGAGGTGGAGCTGCCAGCTATTCTTCAAGATCACCCAAAAAAGCCGAAGAAGGTCACTGTAAAAAAATAGGAAAAAAGACATTGAAATTAGTGACTGCAGGACTGGAGTTTGGACAAGGACTCAGGCAGATGTAAAGCAAAAAGGATGGGAAGGCACAAGCTAGGATCCTAAGGACTGGACAGCAAACTGATTAAAGTGCTACTTTGTCCTTGGCTGCCTGTAGACCTTTTCTTTTCTCTCATCCATAACAAGCAATCAAACAAATCCCTCTATCATTCTGTGGCAAGTTACTCTGGGTGGCAGTCCCTTTCCCCATTCCCAGGCATGGCTTTCTAAAACCTCTTGTGTTGTTCTCCAGGTGAAAATATGGGCTGAACTTTGGAAACTTATCTCAAGCTCTGGTGGTTTCACACCAGTTTGGCCATTTTCATTACACTGACATCTTCAATCCACTCTTTTCTAAACACAGTCATGGGAATTTTATGAATCATCTTGTTGAAGTTGTAGAGTAACGTAATATTGCAATGCAGTAATGGAGGGTACCAGCAGATGGTGACATATGTAAATTGCTATAAGGATTATGTGCAACAAAAGAGTCTTTAGACGGTGCAGACACTCTACATAATTCTGCTCCCATTTCTTGTAAGGCTCAGGAAAAAAAAAAAAAATCTTCCTTTCATTATTTCTAACTTGGCCTGCTGCAGCTGGTGGCAGCTGTTTGGGGACTTTTTTCTACCACTCAGATAATTTTGTTTGGCATTGATGCCTGAGTAGCTGCTGCAAACCATCTTGGAAACTCCTACAGAGTGTGTCTACATTACGCTTTTTTGCTGAGTATTTTTTTTTCATTTGGAGAAGTTATTACCAAGTGCACTGTTTACTGTTTATTGTCAATATCACAGGGGAACCAGAATGCAAAATAGATGGCTGTAATAGCCACAGGGTAGCATACCGGGGGCTAGCAGAGGAGAAATGCTAATTCCCATTGCCACTTCCTGGCCCAGATGGTCAGGACTTCAGTACACGATGGTTTGAAATGCTATTATGAGTACAAGCTAATATCGATTCTACAGAGAAGACTTTGGCAAATCTATTACCAGCTCTTTTAAATTGCACCTCACTAACAATTTAGGGTAGCCGTTCATCCAGAGAAAAGAAATACGGCTCTGGGCTTGCCGAACTCTTCTCTGAGTTGACCTTAGGAGGGAAAAACTTTGCAAAGTCACATTAGTGCTTTTTCTTGGCAAGAATGAACTGCGGATCTGTTCTGCAGAAATCACTTGCTCAAGCAGCAGCCCTGTCCTTGTACCCCATACAGATCTAGCTCACTCATTCAGTGAGAAAACACTTGTGGCCACTGAAGGTGTTACTGCCCCAGCTGTTTATTGTAGCCCATCCATTGGAGGCTTTCACCTCAAAATAGAAAGCGCCATGTGTTGCCACTCCACATCTCTCCAGCAGTCCAACCCTTCCTCTCTGGTGGATCAGATGAACATGTAGGACTGTAAAGTGGTTGCCACTGAGGCACAGGAATGTTCTCTGAGGCCTTGGGGGTGGACAGCTGGAGGGTAGTGTGGGCAACTGGAGGCACCGATTGCACCCCTGTGGCAAAACTGGTCCCAGCTCATCTGTTGGAGCTTTGCGAGGCTACTGTGGTGCCGGCCCTGGGGTTGTTCTTTTGTGTTAGCACCAACTGGTGCCATTCGGAAACAGTGAAGAAAATAAAACAACTAGACTGTGGTAGCAGAGGAACCAATAAGGTTTGCTGAACCAAAGGAAGGCTTGTATTCCTACCAAGCGTTATCCTACATATTCAGACTAGGGAGAAGAAGAAATCGAGGACGATCAGTAAATAATGGAAATAGACTAAAGCAGTACAAAACACTAAAGCAATCAGAATGGAGACAATTTTGTTCTCAGACATGGTCACAGTCATCAATGCACCCAACCCATGCGCAGCCCTAATGTGATTCAGGCTGTTTTGAATTTTCTTTGCTCTAGCCAGGCCAGCTTTCACTGCCCAAAAAGGTGGCCCTTTCCCAGTGCTAAGCTATATTGGCCCCACAGCTGCCAGATATAAGCAAGAGGTGTTCTCAAAGCTCCTCTTCTTTCTCCTTAAGGTTCCTAAATCATGCGGTCTCCTTCAGGCTATCCTTCATTTGGTCAGACTATGTGAACAGCAAGTCTCCTCCATTTCTAGGTAGCCGTAGAAGCTGCATGTGTTTCTCCATTCAAGACCTGGCATGAGCCAACCACTGCTGACACTTTAGCACAGTGTCAACTGTAACCATTTTATTGTAAAGGAGATCCAATTTATAAACATGGTCTTAAATGCTTGTAAGCTGTGAGGAAGTTCAAATTTAGAAGCAAGCACAGTGATCTAAAACCATCCCTTTTATTTTTGAATGAGTCATTTTCAGTTCTTTGGGATTAATTTTTCCTTAATAATACAAAGTGTATACTTACAGTTCTGGGATTATTCTGTCTGGGATGACATTTTCTTGCAATACAAGAATGGTTTACAACCTTTGTATCTCTAGTTTGACTGTCCCTAAATGCCATTCACTCATAAATCCATTGCTACATAGCATGTGTTCTTCTGCCTAGCAAGCTCTGTGTCCATTATCACTGATATTTTTGTACCACTCATCATGATTTCAGCAGCTCTAGAGTATCCTGAGCTTTTGCCTGAGTGTATAATTTTCCTGCGACAAAGGCTTGTTGTTTTCCATTTATGACTCTTATAGTGCATTTGGGGTTGGGGGTTTTTTGCTGCATAGCCTTGGGAACAAAGACACATACATACACAAATTTGCCTGCCTGCAACAGGCAGGTCATTGAAGAGAGACATATCCTGTTATGAGGTTATGGAGCACTGCACTATGGTCATCATGTTGCCCCGTTCAGAATAAATCAGAGAGGAAAGTGTATAATTAGGAGCCCTGTGTGTATTCAGATGACTGTGTATAGATATTGATGCTGGAAATCCTTCCAGAATTTGTAGTGTGAGCAGGAGTGTACTCTTCTCTTCAGATTTACTCTTCTTACTTGGTAGGAATTGATTTGGTAGCAGGGCTGGCTTCAGGCAAAAATAAAGCAGGCAACTGTCTATATGGGGCAATAAAGCAAGCCTCAGAAGGGGCTGAGCATTGCCCTGTTGGATGAAAGCAGCATCACCGGCTGGACTAGGGCATATGAAGGTAAATGCGCCTCTGGTAAGAAGTAATAGGCAATGACAGGCAGGCTGGCTTTGCTAGCTGGGCCTGGCAAGACAGAAGAAGGCAGAGAAGAGGTAAGGGTGGCAACTGCGTTTGCTTCCCCCATGCCAACACCTGCCTGTTCCGCACGGCCTCACCCGTCTGTCCTGCGCTGCCCTGCCGTTGAAGTTTGCCTCTGCTGCTGACAAGCTGTGAGTCAGCTCTGTCCCGCAGGCACAGAGCTGTCCTTTCCTTGAATGTAAAGCTCTGGTTCTCCTCCATCCTCGCTCATAACTCTATGTCTGTGTTGTAAAGGATCAAGCCCCTCAGACCATGTTTTCCTTACCATTCTCATTTTCCCAACCTCTCCTTCACCATGTTACAGTGCTATCATGACAGCATACAGTGCACAAGATCGTCTGCTTTTTCTACGCTGTGTAAGGCATTGTCACTACCATTTAATTCCTGAGTTCAGAGCTCTGCTGAGGTCCAAAAGCCCCTGCTTGCTGTGCTCATACATCACAGGATACGGGTAGAGTGGGATAATTTTGAGAACAATTGCAGATCTAAATTAACCCTGGGTTTAGGATATGTTTTCACAATATGGCCAAGCTGATGTACAAGTTCACCACTGACAAAAGGAGGAAGCTGTGGTAACCTTTCTTCTGGCTCCTCCTTTCTCCATCCTTTCTCCCTTTTCCCCTCCCCATCTCTGTACCCAGCCACCGGCTTTCCCTCCTGATTCCTTTACAATGGCTCATCTGATCTCAGATGAAAGTGCTTCATCTTGTCCCTTTTTGCCATCTGATTGGGCTGATGTGGCTTGCTGTGTGACTTACATAAGTATGATAGTCACCTCAAAGTGAGTACTAGGAGCAGGAGTGATGGAGATATTCGTGAGTGGAGCTGGACCTGCTCCTTCAGCATGTCTCAAGCCATATCATAAGTTCAGACCCTAGTTGTGCCCATGTGCTGGACAGAAATCATGTCATTAATTTTGTTTATTCTTTAGTCTGAGTATTCGTAGAACAATAGAGTCACTGAATCAGTTGGGCTGGAATGGACCTCAGGATGTCTTCCAGTCTGCTCAGAGCAGGGTCAAAGGGACCATTAAAGGTGTCTTTGGTTGAATGTGTGCCAATGGACTTCAAGACACCCCATTTTGGTTGTAAGATTTACCTGCTGACAGTCTGTAGAGCATAGAAGTACCTAGACTGACATGAAAGGAGGCAAGTGGATTCAGCCTCCCTGCCATTCCATGAAAGATGTCCTCTGTGTAAGTGGCGTTCATGGCCTCCTATTCTCCTTCTGAATCTGCAGGTTTTCAGAACAGTTCTCTTGGTACACGCTTTCTTCTGTAAGGTGTCCCTGGAATGCTGTTTTCCACAGTAACTCTTGGCAGGTTCAGCTGAGAGTAAATGCAAAGATGTGCTTGCCTCATAAATAGATGAGGCAAAGGATGTCAGGGAAGGGAAATATTATCTCCATTTTATAAAGGAAAGCTTTGCTGAATCTTTTTTCCCCTCCAGAGTCCCAGAGACCATGTGCAGCAATGTAGCAATGGGGACACCAGCCTCCTGAGGCTCAGCCCCGTGCCTTTCCTGTAAAACTATTTTTCTTCAAAGCTGCCATCTATGAGGATTTTGTTAGCTGCTCACAGCTCTGAGATTTATCGGGGACTTTTGCCTAAGTTCATTCTCGTTCTTGAATGCAAGAGTGCATTTGTTTCCTTGATCTGCTATCACACAATTTCTTTTTAAACAGAGCTTACTGTGCAGTCTTATGTCAGCCTTTGCATTTGTTCTTGTGCATGCACAGATTTTTCTTTGCCTGGTGTGCCTTCACGCACTTTATGGAGATTATAGCTGCTCTAGTTTGTGCTATTGCTGCCTTACCCACCTCACTTTTAAAACCATCTGTAATTCCATTAGAAATTATTCCTTCTACAGGATGTTCCAACATCGATATGAAAGATATTTGAAAGGCTGTTACAAAGCAATCAGATGCCTCGCCTTCTTTTGCCAACTGTTGGGAACACATGGTGACCAAATGCAGAGTTTTCATATGGGTGCAACAGTCTTCTAATATTTTGATTGGAACATTCATTTTGTTCACTCTCTGCAAGTTCAAAGGTGAATGAATTATGTTAATCCCATTCTCCTGCACAGTGTGAGTTCAGCTTTTCAGCTTTTCTCCATTGGAGTCTTTTTTTCTCTTGTGCTGATGTGCACTGAAATATTCTGTCTGGCTTGTTCAGTATTTCCCTAGATGTCCTTCTAGTCTTAGCTGCTTGGGTGGATAATTTCACCCATTCACTGTTATTACTCTCACTTATCATTTGAAATTTTCTCATTTACAAATATTCTCATTTACATTCTCTTTGTAACTGGTGTATGAAGAGACCCTTTTGACCTCTGTTGTTTGCCAAAGTTCGTGGGCCTCAGAGCTCTGTAAAAATGGATGACAGAGCTGGGTATCTTTAAGGTAATCCCTTTCTACGCATGTAGCCCTTAATATGGAAAGAATTAAACACTGGGAGGCAATGTATTTGCTCACAGCTCAAAGTGGGTTTTAGTCAACATTCAGCTTCAAGCTCTTGATTTTTCTCAGGGCAGTGTTTCTATTGAAAAAAGAAGTGGATGTGTGTTTCTCCTTGTACTGTTTCACAGATACCTCCACTCAAAACCAACCACACTCACCCACGTAAAATTTCTGAATGGCTCCGTCTTGCTACTTCTGTGGGGAGGCAGAGAGATCCGTGTTATGGTTGGAAAGCAAGACGTGTTTTATCTGAGAGATCTACAGTTTTATTACCACAAAGGAAAAGCAACAACTGAATTCATCAGCGTCCATGATATTTTCCCACCCTGTGACTATACTGTTGGTGCACCTCGAGTGCCCTTATTGGAAAACATCTACAGTGCCAATTCTAAACCACTAAATTGCTGATTCTCTTCCAGTAACTTGTCCAAAAAGGCAGACAGGTTCTCCAGTATTTCACTGAGAAGGAATCAGCTGGAGCAGCTCCACTTTCTGCAGAGTTAAGAAACAGTGATATGTGATCCAGAAACAATAATACAAGTGCATCATCAGTAGAGACAGTGACATGATCTGGCTTTTCAACCTGGCTGCTTTGTCTGCTCATCCTTCCTGATGCTAATTCCCCAAATTAACTTTGCAGTGAACATATTACCAGTCTGGTAATATGGCTGCATCTGCACTCCTAATTATCAGAAGGTGTGGCCAAAACATTCCCTGAATCATTGCCCGGTCTCTGCACTAAGGATGTGTGAAATGATTTTGGAAGGTCAGACACTTTCTGCGTAAACAACATCAAATGTCCTAAAACACACTGGCTCTACCGTGAATTTCAAAACTTTTCTTGAGCACTTATGTTAGCAAAATTTACTTGCTTAGAGGTATGTGAAAGACAAACACGAAGTGGGTTAGAACATGGCCAGACCTAATTCAATTTTGTATTTAAATGATTATCCTCAGGAAATTTTTGCTTAGTACTACTAATTTTAAATCTAGTTTCTTAGGAAAGAGATGGAAAAAAGAAAGAAATGAATTTATATAGAAAATATTTTAACACCTACTCAAGAACTACCGTGACACTGGGATGGAGCAATGTCTGTAGACAGGCAGTACAAAGATGTTTGAGCACCTTGTTTAGTGTTTGCAAGTAGGCTGAACTCTAATTCCTCATGCTTCTGTTTAAATGGGCTATTCCACAGGTCATATTTCTCATTTTCTGCAGCCAGCTTGTCACCTGGTTAATATTGCAAAGTTTTACACTAAATTCATGAATGCCAGTTTGACGTGTCAAAGCTCCTTTAAAAGAAAAATAAAGTTAACCGGGGCAAAATGAATAATACATATTTTATAACCAAAAAGCGAGTTTCTTTTAAGCTTCAGAAGAACTGCTAGTTCCTGCAGCCAGTGATTGCAACGATATTTTTTCCTAAGGAACAGAAAGCATTTATACCTTGATATCCAATTCCTTAAGGTATGCTACACTTATAAATTTAAGTATATTTCTTCTCTGTTCATTGTGTACTCTGGCAGATGTTGGGAAAGATGTAAATTTTTGCTTTATATATGCCGAAGCATGAGCAAACAATGTCACCCCTAACACTTCCTGTGAAGCAATAGCCCTTGATTTTTCTCCAGAATTAAACAGAAAGAAAAGACTTTTAAATTGCTGCCCCAAACTTTGCCAGAGTTGCTTTTCACAAGAAAACAGCACCTCACTGCTGCAGTCCCTAATGTCCATGCTGGATTACAAACATCTTCATACATGACATTTGTATGCTGAAGATCCTGGAACGCAATGTAAATCTCATTTCCAGATTTTAATTAACAAGAAAAGGTTGTAGCAACTGTAAAGGAAGACTGCAAAGGGTCTAAAGATTGCAGTTCAGTTATTTCCAATAGATGAAAGACAGGTAGAAGCGCTTATCAAACCAGGTCATACAATGCCACTCATGGACTGAAATTGAAATTTTCAGTGATTTGGAAGATATGCAACCCTGTTGTCCTGGGATAACAAGACTATGATTCACTGCCTCAAAAGCAATCACAGATCAGCAACTACTTTCTGCCCCCAGACACTCTATCCCATGTCAGAGTGAAGGTCATAACAATTTTCAGCAGGCTGGTGAATGCCTGGGGATTTTGTGGCTTGTGTTTGTCAGGAGTATGTGAACACAAGTACTGTTCAGTTTGTCATCTAGTTTACAAGTGCACAGGGCTTACATCCGTAGCTATTATAGGTTAAAAGTGGTTAGGGAAAGCTAGGGCATGGAGGATAAGAATGCATCCCCTGTCTTTTTCTGTATACGGAGGTCCTATGGGCAGAGTGAATTGCGAGAGTGTCCTGGGCAAAGCGGTCTCAAGTGGAGGAATTTTACATAATTCATTGCCAATAAACAAAAACTTACAATCACAGAGAAAAAAAGAATATGAGCACTTACAAACACATAGGTAAAACACCTATCCCCAGTCTCACCTTATCTTTCCCCTGTGAGGTGATGGGCAGGGCAGGAGGTGGGGACGTTTGAGTAATGCTCTTCTGCTGCCCTTTGCTACTCACTGATTTTCCTGCCAGACTGTTTCTGAGTGTCTCTGCAACAGTGTGGGTCTCCCATGGGTGGACCCAGTAACTTCTGCCCTTCACAGAACGGAAGACTTCAAAGGGAAGAGGATAGATAAAGGAGCTGTGAAGCAGCTCCTGTGGAAGGAGAGTATGGCCAGCAGATCATGAGGGCTTTATCAGCACTGACAAAGGAAGGCAAGAGGCTAGAGGGGCTTTACAAAACCATGCCACAGAGGGACTCTTTGGGAGGGTAGGAGAAGATTCGTATGGAAGGACAAGCTGTGAAGACCAGCAGAGGAAGGTGTACAGCAGTAGGGTGGAGACGCAGAAGACCCAAGGGAAGATTTAGCTGCGGCACTGCTGGTGTGCTTCCTGAGGAGAGGGCTGGTCTTTGTCCTGCTGAGAGAAGGCCACCAGCTCTTTGGAAGTGATGGGTGTCTTACTCCGTTTTTGTGGAGTTGTGCTAGGCCTTTGGCTGAAACGCCTACATAGCACAGATCTCCCTGCCGGTTGTGCTGGTATGTCCTGTGGGGATGGCTCAGCTACCCTGGGGCATTTGAAACAGCAATCTGTTCCCACGTGTCCTGGAGGCCACGGAGCACTTACCTCGGTGTATACTACACCCCCTTGCATTTTGAGACACATTAGATACTCCCACTCGATCTGCTCTTAAATTTGTAGTTTTAATTAGCCAAGTTTTCTGCTTGTCATTTTCTCCCCACCCCCCCAAGAGGTGCTGTGTAACACTACTGCTGCAGAGAGTCAGTGGGTGTCCCAGGTCTAGAGCTATCTGTGCCTGAAAGAGCTCAGGGACATGTGTGGAGGAAATCTCTTTGAGCTGAATTGCCTTAAGGTTCAACTAAACTGCAGAAAAATTCCTTGATTTTGAAAGACGTAATTTGAAACTTTGCCAGAACTTTGCCAAAACTTTACTGGTCTCCCATGGGACTGCTGGTTCTCTTCTGTAAAAAAAATAAAAGAGCAATTCCTTATGTATTCTGGCACTTTTGTGACAGAACATAGACCCATACACATCCTTTGGTGTAAATGTTTAAAATTTTTCCAATGACTGCTTTGACCTAAATGTTAATACGTACACTTGCCTCCCTCATGAATGTCAAAACCCTATAGGAACCATACTTTTGTGCTTATTGCTACCATGTAAAGTGAGTGTCATGGTGATGAGTAAAAAATATAAGAGTACAGGTAAAAGAAGAAGGCTGTAGTAGAAAGCAGTCAAAACCAGAAAAGAAGCAGTAGGAATGACCAACTATGAATGGAGGGAAGTTCCAGAAAAGCTGACTGCAGAAGCGGCAGGAAGGGGGACAGAAAGGGAATCCCATTTTAGCTACAATAAACCCTGCAAAGATGTTAGAGGAAGGAGGCGGAGAGGCCTCCAGTTGGACAGCAAACACAACACCCGTATTTTCTGCTGTGCCATCTGTTTCTACATCTTGAAGTGCATTGCTACATACAGCTGCTGGCACCAAATGCCCAGCTAATTTTAGGGTACTTATCTGTGCTTGAGCTTGGGTAAGTAGTCTCTCAGCCTTCATTTGTAGGAGATGACACATGAGCTTTCCCACCTGCTGTAGATTTCCTGACAATGTCCCTTGGGAGACCATAAAGGCAGCTATGTAGTTGTGGGATGAGAAGGAAGGGTCATATAATTAATTAGAAACTGCTAAGTTGTGAGCAACATTGGCTCTAGTAAGCAGTTTGTTTTCAGCTTGGGGAGGGGTTGACTTGCAAAATAAATAAAAAAACCCCTTTGACTGGAAGGGTCCAGTATGTTCATCAATGTTTGTGTAAAGAAGCGAAGGAGGATACAGCAAAGCTTGCGAACAATAGAAAATAGCATTGTTACAGCAAAAATGAAAGAACTGTTTTAGGAACATAGACTGTGCTACGTGTCTGGACAAGGGAGCGCCTTACTCCTAGGTAGTGGAACTTGCTGCTGGAGCAACAAGAAGTTGCATCCTGGGGATGTGGAGATCTGTATCTGTAGGACTTCTGTTTGTTTTCTTGCTTATCAATATGCATTGTGTAGGGGATGGAAGGGGAAGGAGAGATACCTACCTATATTTTCAATGGGACTGTGACCTCAGCCAGATGTGTGTGCTGAGAATGACCTAAACTGTACCAAGGGAACAGGTGAAGGAAGGATAAATTAGATGGTAACTCAGCCATGATTTGGTGTGGACCAGTGTTTCTTCAGGTTTGAACCTTTGAGTTGGGAAGGGCCTGAGAAGGAGACATTTAAACCCAAGACAAAATGCTGGTAGTCAAAGAAGTATGAAGGGAAGCAAATTGACAACAAAATACAGACCTGCCTATAGACTGATCAGTTCTAAGCTGGCGTGCCTGCAGAAGAAAAAGCAGGCTTCATCGTAGTCTCCTTGATGAAAACCACCTGTTGATGGAAGCGGAGATTCAAGTTAAATAAACAAGAGTCTGTATTAAGAAAGAAAAAGAATGCTACTAAGAATGTATCGTAATGTAAACTGAGTGTACCTTCACCTTGCATACTGTTTACAATTCTGGGCACAACACTTCAAAAAGGGTAACACTAGAAAGCGAATGGGTCCAGAGAAGGGCAGGAAAAAACTATCAGAGGAATAACAAGATGTCTACTGTGTGCATAGTGATTATAAAGGTGAATGCATTAGAGAGAAACAAATAAATTATGACACAGCAGAAATATATCCAATACTGAGGAGAACAGAGAAGGTCAGACAGAGGCACCTGTTTGCTTCCGTAATAGAAAAATACAGAGACACCATAAGGTGAAAAGGAAACCAATTTAAAACTGTTAAAAGGATGTTTTTGGAAGCGTAAATAGCATGCACCTGTGTATGAAGTGCTGTAGAACACGAATGAAAAAAAGGGATTAGTAGGATTCCAAGGAGGACTTAAGACCAGATCTCCAATGGTATTTAGGTGGCTAACTCCTACTGAAGTGCATGTAGTAACTTCAATTAGCTATGAGCTCAATTTTGGGAGGTTCTGAACACACTGGCTATAATCCAGCAAGACACATGCTTTGCTCTCAGGAGGTAAATAGTGTCCCTGATTAGTGCAGCAGAAATTATACTCCTGAAGTTAAGCACACACTTATATTCTTTGCTGGGCTGGTATAAGCATGTTCAGTATTGAGCTTTCCATAAATAAAATACCCACAGTTATTTATCCCAGGGGAAAAAATTGCTTCACTGAGCAAACAAATACCCAACGATCTGCATACTTTAAACAGCAACAATAGCACTCATATAATAATGTACAAGGCTGACTCAGATATGAGGAAGAATTGAGCACCAGCTGGAAATAAATGCTGGTTGTTTATTCCACTGACAAGAAAGATGTTACATAAAAAAAAAAAAAATCTTTTAGCTTAAAGCCTCATTTCACTGTCTGACACTCTATTTTGGAAGAAATGAATAGTCTCTTGTCAGTATGCCTTAGTGAAAAAAAAAAAGAGAAGCATTTTTTAAAAAATACACCCACACCTAGAATATTTAGAGAGTGAAATACATGAATCAAGTACAGTAAATAGTTTAGAAGACTTGAAGTTCTGGTTCATTGTTGTAGAGAGCTGTTAGGATTAGTTACATGGTATGTATTCTTTGGTGGCGAAATGAGCTGCCCTTCCTCCACTGCCCCTCAACCCTTTATGTCTGTTCTTCACACTCATTTAGATGTGCCAGCACAACTGCTTATGGGATCATTTTGTGGCCCAGATTAGGGAGATCTGCGTTAAAAAGCAAACAAACAAACAAAAACAAGGACAAAAGCATTTTTTTCTGGAGGTTTCTTTTTGCCCTAGACTGTATCAAGGGTCTGAGACACAGACTGTTCCACAAACAATTGCATTGCCTCCGTCAAGGAGACAGCAAACTGCTGCAGAGGGGCAGCAGCTGGGTCAGGGCAGCACAGAGAAACTTCCCAAGGCAGTTTTGTTAGCAAAAATAACATTTAAATGCCCCATAAGTCTCTCTCTGGAGTCAGAGTTACAGCAGGATTTAATTCCAAAGTTGATATTCATCCCATCTCTCTGTCATTGCAGTTTTATACATGTGTATATATGTATATAAATATATATAAATATAAGTGTGTGTGTATCTCTGCATATGGAAAATACTAAGTTAGTGTCTCATTAAGATGTGAGAATTGTTTTCCTTGAGAAAAAAACAAAACAAAACCAAACCACACAGGCAAACTGATGTGTTTGGAGACAGATTTAAAAACGCCTGGGAAAACACACTGCAATGTTTGTAAAGACCTATACAATAGAGTCCTAGCTGCCTGCCACACAAACATTCCTCTCGTGAATGGGTGCTTAAGTATGGAGCAACAGCCCATAAGCATGGGCAGAGAAGCAGATGGCAGGTCACTCCATTAATACGGAGAATTCAAGCGATCCCAAACATTTTGTCGTGCTTTTATTCCCATGATTTGAAACTGTATTGCAATGGCGTGAAGTGCCAATGGCTCCATTTTAGGGGTGAGGAATCTGCAGGTAGACCTAATCAGATATTACCCATTTTCTGCCAGCTCCTATGTACTTGCACCAAACCACCCATTCTTCCCTGCTTGCTGAAGTATGTTCTGTGTCTGTCGGCAAGGGGCTTTGTAGAGCTTGTGCGTGCTGAGGTGCAGAATCAGTTTGTGTACAGCCTTCCCCCCTGTCCCCAGGATAAATGGCAAAAGAATCTGCCCAAGAAGATGAAACAATTGATGGATCTAGGAAGAGGACTTGAGTCTCCAGGCTCCATTATAGCATACTATGCGCTGGCCTGTGCCAGTCACTGGAACGTCTCATGAGTAAAGTTTTCCTGAGACCTGATGAGAGTTGCATCCTCCTTTAAACGTTTAGATGCCTTGCACTTTAATGTGGTTAACAGGCTGTGATTTTTTTTTTTTTTTTCCATTCTAAGTCCTCTTAATATTTTGTTACCTGGGGAGCTTCATTAACATTCACCTGTTTGAAAATGATTGGGGAACCTAAATGCAAATTACTCCCATACAATGCAAATACGTGGCATTTTGCAAATGAACCTTGCAAGACTTATGCACATGTAAGAGCATATTCCTGATGCAGCCACTATAGTCAATTAAGCTGGTGATGACCACAATATGTTATATTGTAGGTTAATTGTTCTTGCCGTTTTTGTCTTCACCTCAGCAGGTGCTCCTATGCACCACCTTCTCCTTCCTTCTTCTCTCCTGGTCAGTAACAACACCAGTTGGAAGGAGCTGGCTAGTTTGCTCTCTTATGTCAGACGTGTTAAATGCTGGGTTGCTGAAGGTAGCAGCTCACTTTACTCCAGGGGAATATGTTGAATACCCAGGGACTGATTTTGGCCCCTGGACTTCTGTGTTGTGTAGTATCCAGCTTTGCTTATTTCTTACTTCTCCATGCAAGTAACAGCATACTTGGAGGGTGTCCTGTGAACTTAATGATATAGGAGCTGCCCCAAGGTTTCCTGCCTTCAGATTGCCTTTTGGTCTGCACTCACACCTCTGAATTAAAATTGTGATGCTTCAGTGCTTCAAATACGATAGGCATTCCACAGACAAAAGAATGAGCAGCTGTTCCCTGGAAACACTTCAAAAAACCAAATAGGTATCCACCCCCCACTGAAGGGCCGATCTTCAAATATAATTGTGCGCTGACATATGAAAGCAAGGAATGTACCGTTTTTATCTTTATATATACCGTATATATCTTTATAATATAATTTATTTCCAGCCACAGCTCTACCTGACCACAGTTAGATACACTCATTGTATGTTGGTAGGAGATGGGCTTAAGACAGGTGAAAGAAAGTACTTTTTATACAGCAATAACGACCTGGGATTTGCTGCCACAGAGGTTGTAGAGGCAGATATTTTCAATTGGTTCAAAAAGGGATTTGACTGATTCATGGACCACAGGTCCATAAACAGATGCTAAGGGAACAGACAGGGATGTGCCCTCTGACACCTGATGCAACAACTGTGGAAGCTAAGGAGTAGGATAGGAGAGAATGGACTGCAGATAGTGGTCAGGCTTGGGTGTGCTCCCTAAACAACACTGACACTAGATTTTTTGCTGACAGATCTAAGGGGAACAGTTCACTCCCTGCCCCCAACTTAGGCTCCCTTGAAGGGGCAACCTTTCAAGGTTGGCTTTGAAGTTCTCATCTTCTGAGATAACACAGGCTTTTTCCACTTTTTCCTCTCTATAAACATTCCTGACTGATAGAACTGGATCCATATATCTGAGCTGCCACCTTGAGTTCCTCAGTCTCACTTCTGAAGTACATAAGAGTATCCTTAAAGGACTGGTGGAAGAGTGTCCACAAGTATAGCTTGAGCAGTACTCAGTTTCTGCAGAATGGGTTGCAGAGTCTCTGTGTACTTGTCGCATCTCCAGGGATTGAAAGAGATTGTGCAGTAAGACCTTAGAAATAATGCATGTAAATACCACTTTCCAGAATCTTCATTTCTGCTTCTCAAACAATACTATCCTCACCAAACTCATTAAAACTTTCCACACACTAATACTTAATAAATGGACCCAAATCTTCCAGGATGATGTAATGTATACATCTAGAATGTCCCCATAAATAGACCTATCAAAATGCTTTGAATTTGCACACACTGTTCTTGAAAATTGATATCCTATGCAGCCAATGCTGTCATTGTGAAACTGAATAATCAGTATGCAGAAACAAGAACTTTTGCGGATAATCAATAATGGGTAGAAATCTTCAGCTCTAGTATTTTTCACAAAGCTTCTCTGACTTCTCAGTAGCAAACCTCAAGGGAGACCTACAAATCCCTTAAAATAGTCTAGAATTAAAATTTGTAACTTCTCTGGATACAAAAATGGTGAATAATGAAGATATTACATTATGTGCCATTACAATTTGCCATCCGACCCTATTTTCATGGACATGAATGGTTTCTTTTTTGTCTGTTCCATAAGATCTGTCAACTCTCTCCCTGCTAATGTGTGTCACAACTCTGTCAGTGCTTTCCTCTCAAGTGATCTAATCAATTAGCAAAATTAGATTAAGCTACGAGCAAATATATCTAACTTGGTTTTAGCTTTCTTTTTGATGTGATGCTCCTTATGACACCTAGTAAAAGAACTCCAAAGTCTGTACTTACTTTTTTTTTTCCTCTAATTGTTTTGTAAATCTAATAAAAGGTAAAAGTTCTTGCAGCCCTACATCTTAACAAAATGCTGGAGAAGGTAGTTAGTCTTAGCACTTACATTTTTCAGATTGTCAGTGTGGACATGTAGGAAGCAGGGAACAAAAGGCTTTTTTTCAGATTACATTGATGTGGAATTTTTGGTGGTGCATCAGCATCAAGAAAATACATTTCCATGTTTGGCTTTTTCATGAGAGTAGGAAGATGGCTTATTCTGCCTGCTGATTTGTCATCTTTGCTGGGACTGCCAGGTGTATTAATTCTCATATGCATCTCTCCATTGGCACAAGCAATTCAGTTAAAGGCTATTACAAATGCTTGTTAACCAGTAACAGGTTTGGTAACTAATAATTGCCTATGGATATGCTTTGGATCATGTTTGGTGGTCATTTAAGAAATAAGAAATAAACCCCCGCCTTTTAGATATATGCACATATGAACTGGGTGCTTATATAGCCACTGCTTCTTGGTCTTTCATTTGAAAAAGCAGAATGGGCTGGGGAAAAGATAGGTTTCTTTTTACACCATAGAAATAACTTTCAGTGTTTCTTAGATCCCTCTACTAGTATGAGCAATATGGGAAGAGATTTCATTATTAAAAAGGTCACAGATCAGTGTTTTAAGTGAAAGATCTCCCTTGGAAATATAGTAGGCATATTTCACTAACATATGTTTCTAAAGTATGTATTTAAGGAGTGATGAAAACACTCTTTACTCTTTCCCAATCTGTGAAGGCAGCTGCTTTGGGAAAGGGAATGGTAGCAAGGGAGAGGGAGGAAGAGGGGAAAAAACCTCTATGCCAAACAACTTAATATCATTATCTCTTTGTTTTTTCTCATTGTGTTTTTACGCATTTACTTTGAAACTAGTGTGCTTAGTGGACTTCCCTGGCTGTGTCAGAGCTGAATATTACATCAAGCAGCCCAGCCCAGCAGTGGTCTCGCAACCCTGCCTGATATTCCCTTTGTGCGTCAGGCAGAGAGAGATTTTGTTTCATGCATCATTCATAAACTCACTGCTGGGATTCTACAAGTCGCTACATCTCCCAGTCCTATTGCAGAGACTTAAAACAAAAAGAGATGACTGCACAGTCTTCTTTTGTGGAAATTGGTCACAGGTGCCACATCATAAGCTGTTGCTGATGGCAAAGACGACACTTATTTTGAATACAAGGTAAAAAAGTAGTTATTTACTTTGGGTCCATGTCTTGAAAGTTTTGTTCAGTCACATTATGTGCTGTCTTGTGGTATTATTTCACATGCTGACAGAGGAGTCACCTGCATCCCCAGCACAAAGAACAGGAGAAAACAAAACCTATCCTTTATGTGGAAAGCTGCTGCTTGAGAACTTCGGCACATCACTTAATCTTCCAGTCAATCAAAACCTTTTCTCTTACTCAGCTGACCACAGTCAGACCTCCTTCCCCTCAAATTCAGCCTATTCTTTGCACCTATTGGGCTTCTTTTCTCCTCCTATATTGCTCCACAGTGGGTGGTAGATCCTTTCCTCCTGTTCTTTCCACCATCTGGAACTACCATTCTGTGACTGATTGAGTTGGGCTTATTTCATATCTGGTCTCATGGGACAGCTGTTTTCACTGGCCTATGCCTCCTTTCCCAACTAAAAAATAATAAAATAAAAACCCCAAAACTTTAGTTCCTGAACTTCTTTGCATTCCCCCTATGAAAGCATCTGAAAAACCAAGATGTTGCAGCAATCACCCTTACTTCTAGCCTAGACCAGGTGTGAGATCCATTGTAACAAAGGATGTTTGTATTTGTGCTGATAAATGTAGCCCACAGAGACATGTTCTCAGATGTTTCTGGTAATGGCATATATGATCCGTCACAGTGAATTTTGGAGCAGGGCCTCAGGATGGGTGATGAATTCCGGGCTGAATCAGTTTATAGCAAGGCAAATGTGTGCTCCTATCTGTTGCCCAGAAACTGTTCCCCACAGATGGCTAGTCACATCTTTCACTGTGTTTTCACCTGATTAGGCAGGAATATTGGAAGTCCCTGATGCAGATCCCATTCAATAAAGTGAAACAGAACAGGAATTTAATGGCACCCAGGAGAAAAATCCCATATTAAAATCTCTGACTTCACATTCCTCAAAGTTCCCCATGGATGGAGGGACGTTAGCTTTGATCTTGCAATGGGCCTTGCTGCCTCTCCCATTGATAGCCCCCTCATCTTAGCCATATGATTGTTCTTGTTTATCACACCCAACTTGTGCGTAAATGTTGAAGGATTCAAGACCGCAGCAGAACCCTGAAACATACCATGCTTTTCATACCATTCTTCAAATCTTTTTAATAATGTCTTCCTCTGCTGACCTCCATGGAGCTTGAAATAGATGCACTTTTCAATACACTACAATACAGTATAATATAACACAAAGTTCATCCCAAAAGCCAGCTGACGTGTCTTGGTGTCTAGTGTAGTATAACTAAAGGAGCCTTCTGAAATAAACCAAAATGATGAATGTGTCAGGGAGCACAAGCTCAGAAAGATGCCTTGCTCTTCATTGAGGCCAAGGTAGCAGTTTCTTCCTGTTAGGGAGCTAATAAGGACAAAAATAATAATAGAACCAGTATTAGCTTTGTGCTGCCCTGACCTTTCTACACTTTTTGCTCGATGACCACTGAAGGAATTTAAAACCAACGTGTTCACACCACTGATGTCACGTTACCAAGAAACCCAGACAGACATTCAAGAGCACAATTGCACAGGCTTTTCCTTTTTTTTCTCTAGCTCACTTTTATCTCAGGTCTGTTTGGGGAAGGAATAGCAATGGTGTTGAATAATGAAGAGACAAGTCCAGCTGAACCTTCAGGCAGTTATTTTTCAGGTCAGATTGAGGGATGCCACAATTGAATATTATTTACACGGTGCTGAAGCTTAAGTTCTGAAGTACACTATTTGAAGTATTTTTCTAATTAGTCTTCTACAGATGATATATTACTTGGATACTGGTTGTCTGTAGTATCATGTAGCTTCTGAACTTAATTCTGTTTTCTTTACATGCAAACTCCCTCTTAGACTGTGGATGAATTCATGTTTTTTGACAAAACTAATGAAAATAAAATAAGAGTGGGGGGGTGTTATGCTGACAGATACCATGTTTCACAACATGCAGTGGAACTTGCTGTGTGCATTATTTTGTGTACAATATGCTTTTTATTGTTGTCACAATGAGCAAGGGTGATAATGCTCCAGGCAAATTGGTACAGAAGAATTCATGCCTATCAACTGGAGACATCTCCACTCATATGATATTAAAGGTGTGAGAATTTTTTTGTGTGATGGTGTAATGATATCTGCTGCTATCATATAGCTCTTTCATTGCAAGTGCCTGTGCAATGTCTTTAAAGGTTTATGAGAAGGCTGTGTTTTGCTCTAAGTAACTGCCTTGTTTCTGAGTGTTCCTCCACATGCTGCAAAATGAAGACGGTTAGCCCTTCGCCCTATGAATTACCAGCAGGCTTTCACTCGGCTCGCATTTAATTACTGTGCAAATCTTTTCCTGTGGGTCTCTGGACCTCATTCTGTGCTGGTATCACCCCTTGTGGAACAATTTGCATAACGCAAAGTATCAAAAAGTGTCATTTTGATTTAGTCTGCTTCTGTTGAGGTGTAAATAGCCACTCCAGATGTAAGGCATGGGGTATTCACCATTCCTTCCTTGCATTGATTCAGAACCTCAATGACTCTTCAGGCAGATGGATCAACATTGTCTGTGAGGGAAACTGAAGGGCAAGAAACACTACAAATACCTCCTTAAGGCTTGTATGGTATGTGAGGCAATTGGAGTTTTTCATAAAGCAGTAATTAAAACTAAGCACATACTCAGTATAAACAAAATCTCCGTACGGGAACTTTAGCCCAGTTTATTTTCTCTATGGTATTTGTTATTTCCATTTGCCACATCCAAAACAGAAACTGTTGGGGGGTCTTTGGTGCAAAACTCATTTGCTCTATGAAAGGACGTTGTAAAATTAATTTTAGGTCTGCTTTTATTAGTTGTTCAGGGGACATAATAATCCCTTTTAAATTTTGTAAAGGACAGGCAAAGAAAGGAATTACTGAGAAGGACTCAATTTCTGTCATCATAGCTCAATTGACTTGCTTTCTCCAGTAGCTACACTGCATCAACTGCTTGCCAAAGAGTCTGTCTCCCCTTCATTAACATTTTCTAAATCTGCTCCTTACCTTACCTCCTGAACTCTCTGGCATTTTATCTGGAGGACATATCAGTTCAAGGCAGGGGACAGGACTGTAGAGCTTTCTCTCCCTGAAGAAATTTAACCTTTGTGCTGGATTGACACGTCTGTGCTCTTAAAACCGTTTTATACCTAAACCATGTCCAATGCAAATCCCCCAAGCCCCAGTATTTCAGTCCTGAGGGAAGGGGGGTGTCATGGTTTAACCCCAGCTGGCAACTAAGCACCACACAGACCCTCTCTCACTCCCCCCCCTGGTGGGATGGGGGAGAGATTCAGAAGGGTAAAAGTGAGAAAACTGGTGCATTGAGATAAAGACAGTTTAATAGGTAAAGCAAAAGCTGCGCATGCAAGCAAAGCAAAACAAGGAATTCATTCACTACTTCCCATCGGCAGGCAGGTGTTCAGCCATCCCCAGGAAAGCAGGGCTCCATCACGTGTAACGGTTACTTGGGAAGACAAACGCCATCACTCCGGACATCCCCCTTTCCTTTTTCTTCCCCCCGTTTTATATGCTGAGCATGACGTCATATGGTGTGGAATATCCCTTTGGTCAGTTGGGGTCGGTTGTCCCAGCTGTGTCCCCTCCCGGCTTCTTGTGCACCCCCAGCCTGCTCGCTGGTGGGGTGGGGTGAGAAGCAGAAAAGGCCTTGACTCTGTGTCAGCACTGCTCAGCCCCAGCCAAAACCAGCACAATGGGCAGTTTACATCTAATTTCGGGGGGAGTGGGAGGAAGGGTGCCAAGAAAGTTGTCAATTATGACCAGGACAAGCTGTTTTTCACCTGCTTGTCGAGGCATATGCATAGGCAAATCCTTAGCTACTGTAAATTAGTGTAATTCCACTCACATCCAGAGAACTATCTCCATTTTCATTATCTGGATCTTTATTTTCAGGTACTGAGTGCATTACACAATTTCCTGTGTGAGGTAATTTGCATTCAGGCATGCTCCAGCTGCACGGTTCTACAATGTTTATACGCCTGTCATTACAAAATGCTGAGTGAACAATAACAGGGACTAAACAGGAACATATGAAGAGAAAAGACTCGGGATGAAGTGCATGCCTCACACAGATATTCAATGTGCTAAACTACTTTATTATTATTTTCAGTTATTTCTTAGCTAGACATAGACAGCCAGTCAAAGAAATAGTCTCTCCAACAATTGGAAGAAATTTAAAAAATAAAGCTATGGCACAGCTCCTTTTTTCCTGCTGCAAGAGCTGAGAGAAAAATGCATTTTGAGACTAAGCTTTTCAGTGTAGAGAAAGTAAAAAAAAGGAGCCAAGGACAGTACAGGAAAACCTCAGTGTGTGCAACAAGGTTAACCCTGAAGGAAAAAGATGTTCGCTGAAGCCCACGAAATGTCTCCTTGCCACCTAGTCTATGTGTTTTACTTAAAAAGTGGAACAACGGACGAGAGAGGAACTGGGAGGCAAAAGTGCAACTGTCAGAAAGACCAAGCAAAAGTAGCCCTTGAGATGAGAACGGGAAAGAAACAAAGGAAGAGAGAAGCAGCATTAGGAAACCTTCTGTTCCTTTATGCAGACAGTCGCTTGCAGTCTCCCCCTCTGCCAGTGTCTGAAGGCACGCTGAATTCTGGCCGTCAAAGCAGCCTAACCAAAACCTTTCCGAGACCTCAGATGATCTACCCTGCTGGCTGCTGGTCCTACGTGGGATTTTATGAAGCTGCCATTTGAAAGCCACTGAAGATAAGACATGATGAGTTAACAAGAGTCATCATTTAGAGCTCCAAGGGTTTTTAACACCTGGGTTATGAATTTTACTAGAGAAAAACATTATTAACTGTTGGAGCACTGTCACACTGTCTTTTGTCCTTCAGTGAGATGTTTAGCCTTCTGATGAAGGGCTAGTAGCTGTTAGTGCAGCCCCTAGTACAAGTAAAGTTGTCTTTCAGAAATAAAATATTAGGCAGCACTCACACTTTGTTAAAAAGTGTTAACCTAGAAAAACAAATCAGTCCTTTGGAGTGTTGAGGGCTCAAGTGTAAATAATGTTGGGTATCCAAAGAGCTCTCTTGCTCTTTACTGTTCAGATTGCAACATTGCTGCCCTCCAATGAGGGAGCAGAAACAGGCTCTGCCATTCAGTTAACCAGTCGCGAAGCTCAAGTAACCGAGAGTACGTTGTTTGAGAACAGCTCACATTCTGCGAATTACTTATACAAGATGCTCAGTGGATATTTATGGATAACAAATGCTGCAAAACAAAACCAGGTTACTACATTAAAATACATGTAATTCTGTAAGAAAATATACATATGTGTAAAAATTGAAAATGGTTGAGAACTACTGAATTCTGGGTTTGAATTATTACCTTTCAGAATAAATCTAAGTAAATTTAAGAAAGTAAAAGATTTGAAAGAAAGAGAATGCAGATTCTTTAAATAAACATTTAAGGACCAGTTCCAGCTGACCTTAGGGAACATGCCTTTGAGCAAAGAGGGTGCAACCAGAGTCAGCCAAATAGACATTAAACATTAATAGATATTGCACATTGCTGAGGGACTATGAAGGATTTGGGCATGGGAAGGTGAACAAAACGCACCCAAATAAATGGGTTACACGGTATAATAGGTCAATGGCTAAGCTCAGAAGCGTTTTGTTCAGGCTTAGTTCAAGCTAGCACCAGAATTAGAAGCAATATTCCTGCATCAATATGCCACTGAATGCAGATGAATAGATGCTGTGGACTGACATAGCCACACAGCTTTCCGATCCCAGCTAGTGTCCTCACACGGCGCGACACTGCACCCTGTGAACATGCCATCTTGAATCAACAATAGTTGAAGGGCTAGGAGTGCAGCACAGCGGGGCAATAACAAGGGAGGCCAGTGTGCCTTGCAGTACCTCCGGGTTCATTCTTCATCGCCCAGCACACTGATGTCACTGAAAAAACCACAATTTTTTTCACACTTACGCAGTATTGCAATGAGGCTCACTGGTTCTTTTCCCCTCGCCTTTGGAAATTCGGAACTCTAAACACAGAGAGGACTAATAGTTTTCCTCTCTAAAGGAAAGAAAATAGAAAGAAAATGCGTTTTCTATTCATTATGAAATCTCTTCAGTGAAAGTCATGTTGCTAAGTCCCAGTTGGGACTGGGTCTTCCTTCATTTTCAGCCATCTAGATGAGTTTCACAGTTTTGAGGAGATCAAGAGAGGGTGCCGTTTCTTATCTAAAACTGGGGCTTTTACAGTGGGATGCTTCTACTCCAGTCATTTTATTTTTGAACGCACAAGAATCAACCAGAAAAATAGAAACCTTAACCTGAGCAACTCCAAACATGCTTTATGTTGTAGAGGGGAAATAAAGTTTGAAACCCTAATGGCACAACTGCCTCAATTTCTAATAAACCAACCAAAAACCTAAGACATTCCAGATGTTCTAAGACTTTGGGATTCAGATTCAAATTCCACAGTATCGAGGCACTTTTAAAAATAAATATGAAATGTGGTACAGATATAGACAATTTAATCCTCTGAATTCTGCTCATATCCTGTATAAACAAGTTGTTTTGCTATTCCCATCAGTAATGACTTTTGTAATTGGATATGCTGTGAAATTCAGCTCTTCTTCATAGCTCCATCTATTACCAGTTTCTCTGTTCTCTTTTTGATACCCAAATTATCTCATATTCATCTGGACTTTGTCAATGCAAAGCTGTGACAATTTAATCCTCTGAATTCTGCTCATATCCTGTATAAACAAGTTGTTTTGCTATTCCCATCAGTAATGACTTTTGTAATTGGATATGCTGTGAAATTCAGCTCTTCTTCATAGCTCCATCTATTACCAGTTTCTCTGTTCTCTTTTTGATACCCAAATTATCTCATATTCATCTGGACTTTGTCAATGCAAAGCTGTTCTTATTACTAGCCTTTGTTGTTTCCTGACTTGATTTTGAGTCAAATTTCTTTCTTGTAAATATGTATCATTAGCATACTTGATTAACTTATTAAACATTGCAGCACAAGCTCATTATGTGTTTGTCTGATGTGATTTAACTTTCATTTTTAGTGAGTTCATTGCAACGGAAAGGCTGTATGATGCAGAGGGAGTGCAGGGTACTACATAATGCTCTCTCCCTGTCAAGCGGTGGTTCAAATCCAGTCTCCTCAATAGCAGCTTTAATTATCACTGTCTGACAGTTTTGGAGGATTGTTTGGTTGCTGCCTCATAAAACTAGGAGTCGTTTGTGTAAAGACTTTGTTGCAAGAAGTGAAGAATCACAGAAAAGGTGCTTTCTTCTAATATTGAATACGGGACTTTATTCTAACAAAGAAAACTGTTATTCCCCTTGGCTTTTCTTATATCTTCTCTTTACTGCGCTGTAGAATTTCTGCTGTGAAATTTTTCCTTCCTTCCCTGTGCTTATCTTCTGCTTATTAACTAAAGCAACTGTAAGTCTGTTTACGCCACAGTCTGACCCTGGGCAAGTCACTGTGTGAGTGCACAACCTTTTTCCAGCTGCAGCAGTGCCAGCTGAAAAGCTTGCCAGCCCAACCCTGCCTCCTAGCTACGCATCCTTGCCAGAGGCAATCCAGCCTGAGCTGCCTTCGGGAAGGTACTTGAATCCAGCTGGGTTAGCAGAGATTTACTCACTGCCCTCTTAAGCAAGGCCCGCTCATTTAGGCTGAAATGGGTTGGGGAGCTTTGCCATGAGCAGCTGAGGTAGCCTGGAGGAGCGGTAGCTTCTGCTGGGAGAGTGGTGATTAACCTCGGGCACTGGGTAAGCTGCAGTAGTTCCTTCTGTCAGCTTAGGTGTAGGTAAAAGATGACACGTCCACACTCTTTTGGTCAGCATACTTTGCCTCACCCTTCTATAACATAGGGTTGATATTCTTCCCTGCGTTTCACGCAAGGTAGAGTTCATCAAGTGCACAAAATGCTCCAAGAATAAGGGTGGAAAGCACAAAGAAATTCAAAACATGATTATGAATTGGTATGTCAGATCCTAACAGAGAGGTAATGGTGGGCATAGCTACTACATTTTAGCCATGAAATTAAGTAAATGGTTTGTTTCCATGCTAACTATTCATGGCAGGTGAGAATTGCATCTCCCAGTGTCCCTGGAGGAAAAGCCTTGTGTAGCTGTCCAGCTCTGCTTGCAAAGTGTGTGCCAGGCTGTAGGTCACAGCAACCCCTTCCACCCCCACTCCCAGACTAGAGAGGAGATAGGTCATTTTTGCCTTCTAGGCTCACCTATTTTCTTGTCTGTGCAAGCTCAGTTGGGCTTGCTACTATATTAAGGACAAGAGGAATGGGCACCCGTGTCTGCCTGTTTACTGCACAAGGTATAGATTGCTGATCTCCTCTAACAAGAAAAATCCCTGAGGGAACAAGAGATTTCTCTTCCTCCCCACCATGCTTCTCTACTTGGATGGACAGGCCAGGTCAGAATGTGATTCTTCATGATCAGCACATCTTTCTGCTGGTGCATCATCAGTGAAGCAGCCCCAGGGCTCCTGAATGCACTTGGCCATCAGACCGCCCTGCAGACAGACAACATCGGTGCACAATTCCTGGCATACCAGTTGTTCCCTGCCTGCATTTGAAAAAACGTTTCATTACAATGCGGGGGTGTCCTCCAAGCAGAGTAAAATAGGCCTGTTAGATCAGGTTTCTGATGTGGGAATTTGCAATTAAGTCAAAAGAGCAATTTCTCTGAGTGTCTGTGTATTGAGAAAAGCACTAATATTCTTGGGAATAAAGTCACTCACTGTGATATTCTCAGGAAGACAGTAGAAAGGATACGTCTATGTTAGGAGGGCTGGGACACACTGTCTATATTAATTAAGAATTGAAATTGATACTCTCCAGTAGACATCCCTGTTTCAAGATTTACTCAGCTCCAGTTCACATGATCCATAAAGAATCTAAGAATTACTTTTTTAAAGAAACTATTCAGATGTTGTTTCAGCAAAAAATGAGGCAACACGGTAGAAGGTGACATTGTCCCTTTGCTGTCTTATAGATAAAATAGCTCTCATGCTCCAGGAAGAAAAATTCTCTCCTTTGGAAGAATTAGGAAGGGAATATATATGGTCTGTATTGTGTGGGAAATCAGTCTCGATGATTGCCACTGTCCCTGCTGGCTTTAAGCTTGTCAATCTCTGCAGCTGATAGTCTGGGATTTTGCACAAGTACTAAACTAGTCTTTAAAAAAGTGTCAAGCAGTTGTATATGATATGCACCACAGGACAACCTGACTGTGTGAGTGGCAGATTTTCAATTTGCAATATGTCCTTTATAAAGAATCACACTTTCTTTTAGAACAAACGGGGAAAAAATATTCTTGTGTTCATCAAACTGTTGGAGCTACATGACAACAAGCAAGAAGTCCGGAAACCATGGAAAAGAGGGCATCGTAATCCATAACACTGCATAATTAATCATTTTTGCAAAAACACAATCTTAAAAGCCTTGAAGTGTTTATAAGCTTCCAGTGGCCTATTAATAAAACACAGTCAAAATGGAAATTAACTCTTTAAAATATGAAGGTAGGTAAAATGAAATTTTCCACAGGATAAAATTAGTCCGAGGGCATGCATCTCTTTGTCTCCTGTTCCTTTAGAAAGAATCGCTGAATAAATCTAACTTTTGATTTAAGCTGAAGCTATGTACAATAGAGTATGGGATGGTAATTAGTTCTACAGAGCAGGAAAAATGTTAGCACAGGAGCCACGTAATCTAAAAATAAAACTGTTCCAATGGTTTAGCAGATTGGCTAAACAGCACAGTTTCTGAAGGCAGGAACTATCAAGAAATTCAAGCATTTCTCAGTGTTTCATGATATTTTTCAATTGCCTATCACAATTTTTTTTTTAAATAAAACCTAATTGGTTTACAATACACACTCATCATTTCACATGCCTAAAATACCATCTATTAGAGGAACATTAAGGCAATAAAATAATCCCACAGAAGCAAGAAAAACTGTAGTTGCAGACTAAACCTCTATAGTTTAATAGGAATGGCACCACAGGAAGACATTAATGTGGAACCTAATTTTGGAAACGTAATGATAATGATTATTCTCCAACAACTAATAAGAATAATCGGCATTTATACTAGTGTCTTGTCTTCTGTGTGATCTGGATGCATTTGGTATTGCTGGAGTGAAGCTACCTTTTGGGTGAATGAGGAAAGTGGGGGAGAAGCAGGTCTGTGGCATGCTGTAGAGAGCGCTGGTAGGAGCATTTTACACAGCCTCCCTCCAGTTGCCGTGAAAAGGTCAGGGATGTTTATGTGGGTGGCTTCTGAGCTTGGGGAGCTAAGCTAAAGAGGTACGGAGTGCTTTAGAAAAGCTCAGGTTAATGCCTACCTAAAATGAAAGGAGCTGGGAGTATGGAGTCTTTATAGTCTATTAATCCCGTTTGTGCTTGGGAAATTTTTTTCATTTTGTTTTTAGTTATTTTTTCAGTTTTTATTATGCTAAGTAAATACTGAAAATAGATCATATTGATTTGGTAGTAATATAATAATAAAACTGATGTAATTTTAGATAAGATTGTGTAATAATGACATAAAACCTCTTATTAAGCTGCAGAGAAAGAAGCATGTGTGTACACATGGAGCTAGTCCAAAGGTTCAGGATGTTAGTAATTTCTACTGCTGCTACTTCCTCAAAATTACAAAAGCTGTTACGTATTGCTCATAGACTGAGTCAAAAACTGGGTTCTCAAAACAGACACAGTAGATTAGGGAGTGATGGTGGTCGTCTCTAAACCACCGTGCCTGAATTTTCAAGCTGTAGCTCCCCATACACCTTAAATTGCCATCAGCCAGCAGTGCTGTTACAAGTAACCCTGCGCTCTCCACAGTTCCCACGCTCTGGTCACTCCCCCGTTGCGCTGGCATCAGCTTTTGCTTGTAGATGATGCTGTAAGCGTTCATGTGGCTGGAGGGGAATAAGATTGGGAACCCAAGCAGGTTAAAACTAACTGGGGTTTTTTTTTTTTCTCTCTCTCTCTTCTCCCCCCACCTCTGGGTTAGTTTTACCCAGGATCGGTTCCCCACTCCATACCACTGTGTGCCTTCACTAGCACCGATGCTCTCTCCACAGAGAGGAAAGAGCTGTTCAGCCACCAGCTGCCGGAGTCAGGGAAGAGCAGGACTGTTTCCTTTGGCAGCGGTGTTCGAAGCATGTGCGACGCTGTGGCTGCCACCACATGGCATTTGCTCTTCCCCTGGGAGCTGAGCTGACTGCAGGTGGCACAGTCATGGTGGTGACCTAGTCAACCAGGATCTTGGCCCGGACACAAGCTCAGTTTTCTGTCCCTAGGGAGCCTGCTTTCAATATGAGGTAGGTAAAAATGGAAAAGGGCTTGCTCATCTCAATGTAACACTTCTAACAGGTCATGGGCCACAGTTTGGCCCAGAAAGCAGTTTCTCCTCGGGCGCTGTCTACGCAGTCATATGTAGATGGTCACAAACTACCTACGCCTGTCCCCTGCACTAATGGTATATGAGCCAGCTCTTGCCCTGCAAAGGTTAGTTGCATGGTTGTGCTCAAGCCGGTAAGTTTTACTGACAAGAGCTTTGCAGCATGTGCTAACGCAGCTAAATGGTGTACGCTCCATCGAGGGGGGACACAAGCAGAATTAGGCCATAAATAATTACATCTATCTGATCAACATGTGCTCAGAGTAGCAAGTCAGGTTATGAATCAACTGGTTTGATAGACACTGGCACAAGCAAACTCTTCCAGCACCCTCTGACTAAATGCTGGGCTCTAAACTGTCTAATGCCATGGGAATGAGATTGAGTTATTGCATTTGTGAGCGCTAATCTTGGGCTCAGATGAGTTGTGTAAGATCATAACTGAGGGCTTGGAAACTTCCAGCTTACTCTTTATCTTTCTCTGCTATAAAATGGCTGAATGATTTTTTGGAATTAAAAACAAAACAAACCAAAAAAATCACTGCTGTGCTAAGATCTGTATTCCAAATTATAGTACAGAGCATATTTTTATGGCAGGGTTTAAAGTAGAAATGTGGGTAGAATCTTAATTAAAGGATTGCTATAGGACTCACATTATCGGTTGCCAATAACACCTCATACAATATACAGTTAAATATCACTTTCTAGGCCTGCATTTAGCAATATCCCTGACATTTAATGTTTCTTTTTTCTAAGTACAACAAAACCTGTACTTTAATTTGATACGTAAACTGCATGTAACCTTATTAACATGTTTACTATGATTATTCTGATTCTGTTTCTTTCACTCTTCAAATAAGGTCTGTGGAGAGGAAGGAGATTATCCCAGGGTATTTTACACACACACAGTAATATCAACAAGTTATCACAATTCTGAGAGCACACTGCAGCCCAAATTATTAAAAAGTATTGTTCCTTTATTATCTGCACGTGAAATCAGAATCATGTGTGTGGATATGAAATTGCCCCCAAATGGGGTTATGACATAAAAAAATTGGGGAGAATTCAGAAGCGTGGTGTTACTGAGTTTTATTCTACTGCGTTGCCACATGTTTAAGAGGATGTAGTTGGGTGAACAGAACACAGTCCGTAATGGGAATATATTGGTTAATGAAGGCTCGTAGCACATGGGGCCAGCCTCATCACAGGCCTTAATTGGACACAACAGCACCGATCTCAGTGGTGTTGTACCCACATATGCTGGCAGCAAATCTGGCCCCATGCCTGTAGGCAATGAACAGTAATGTTAGAGCAAATATGAAAAAGAACAACTCTACTAATGATTTTGAACTGAGATCACTGGTGACACAGTTCAATTACAGCATTAGTTCCTGGTGTCAGAGAGGGGTTAAAATGGAATGTAATGACTCTTTAGCAGATAGATTTGGAGCAATTAAAAGTCTGAAAATGTCTCTCCGTGTAACTAAAAATATAATTGCTTTTGAATAGCTAGGCTATAGAATCTTTTTTCTTCTTTTTTCTTTCTTTTTCTGCACTGAAAACTGTGAGTTTTACTCCTATTACTCATCTACATGGACTTAATTGACTGAGGTTCTAAACCCCAACCCTCTAGTGACTACTGATGAGGTTTTAAATTACTCTGAATTGCAAGCACTTTAAAATACAGGCAAGGAAGCGTGCTAAGGCAATACAGCATATGGAGTGAAGTGGTGGGTTAGATTATCTTGGTTTCACATCTCTGCATGGAACTCCACTAAGGCCACCTTGGAAAGGGCAGCACTGCCCACTGTTAATCACTGTGTTATCTGCAGCGGTTTCCAACCAGTCACCAGAAGTGTGTAGAGCTTGTGTTTATTATCCCTGGCCACAGCAGTATGATGACTGAGGCTGAAATATTTTCACTGGAGGATGACCTTGCTATCCCTTCTACCCTTTAGCTGAAAACATGCAAGTCAGGAAAGAATGGGTGGGAGTGGGAGAGGACCAGTTTCATGGAGGAGTCTGACACTTCCCCACCAGGCTCTTCCCTATTTTCCTGGCTACCTTCTACATCACAGGTCCAGACCAACACAGCATACACCACAGCAACCCTTTGGTAGATATCCTTCTGTTTTCATTAACTTAATTCTGGAGCTTCTAGGAGTGACTGGGTTTCTGGGATCTTTTCATCACAAAAGGTCCAGCTTTTGACGATCATAGCACCTGCAGCAGGAGTTCCTGAATGCTGAATAGGGACTTTTGCATGGTACTGAAATGAACAGGAGCGCTAATGGGATACACAGCAGTCATACTGTCTAGATGGACCATGCTGTACATGTATTTCAGGCAGATTTTCAGCCCAGCACCATTCTTCTGCAGTGCTCCCCGCCTCAAAGGGAGAGGAAGCTCCTCTAAGTTCTGTACTAAAGATACTCTGAACAGCAGCATTTCCATATGACAAGGAGCTGGAGAGCCAGATCTTGCACTTCCCTCCTTCCACACCTCAGATGTGCCAGACTTCAGGAGGAATGCAAAGCCAGAAAGCAATGTCTTTCAGCTGCCAGTGTATGATCATAACCCACTAATGCAAAATAGACCCAGAACTACTCTTATCAGGGTTGGAGTCAGGCAAAAAAACAAGGAGCTGAGTAAATTCCACTCGTGTACCTCGAATGAGCTAGAGGTGTTTCTCCTGCAGGGGTTGGCGAGATGCTGGTGCCCTTCCATGCCCTCCAAAGAGTCTGAAAGGCATACTGCAAAGCCCCTGGGGCAGAAACTCATCAGAGGGCAGCAATAGAGGAGCACAGAAATTGTCATGCTGCCAAGCATCCTCTCTTCTTCCAGTTTTGTAACTCATTTTCGTTGTGGTGAGCAAACTTCACAGATAGACATGACGACAGAAGAATACTGATAGTTCTCCAACAAACATCTACCTCCTAGGTGTCAGACGCATGAGACAACATGCGTATCAGATTAGCTAAGCCACCTCTGCCTGAAATCCGATAGTGTTGGCAAGCAGAAAGAGATGCCAATTTTGGTATCTCCATGATTTTCTTTTGGACATAGGGAACTGCAGAGACCAAGAAACCTTTTGAGCTAAACCTTAAACACTGAGACTCTAGCAGTTCTTCAGAACATTGACCCAAAATGGGAGCTCAGGCTCAATGTTGGCAGGAAGAGCTAAAGCAAATATACATACATTTTTATGGCACTACCAGATGTTCTGCCTCATCTTCTACAGTGCTAATGTGGGTAATGAGGCTGCCTAAAAACATCAGGTCACTTGACCTTGAGTAGAATTTTCCTCATTCCTATGAACAGCAAGGTTGCATTTGTTAGTTAGGGAGGCAATAAATGTTTATGCCTAATTTAAGCAATTGCAGACAATACCTATTATGTTTGGAGTAGTGGTTTTTAACAGCAAAGATGAATTGAAAAAAGAAAGTATAACTGCCGTTTTATTAAGACATAAATCCATGGAGGTTTAATTGGAAGGAGGCAGGTGAGAGCAGTACTCTGCCTTCTTCCAGAATTTCTCCCACATAACATTCCCAGCAGAGCGGTAAGTGCTAGCATATTCCACCAAGGAAACAAAAGGAAGAAAGATTTTTTCACAAGCACAGTCTTCACTGGGTATTCAGTGATCTACAGGTAAGATATTATTACTGACACTTGCCACTTCTGAGAGCTGATTAATTGTTCTGGGGGTGTCAAATATACCTCAGCAGAGTCCAGTCTGTTTGTTTAAGAAGTGATCAGTGTTGGATGCTTGTTAGCAATTCCTGATAACTCAATTTTTTTCTCCTGACAACATTTTTAATTTTCACCTATGTAACCCTTACATCAATTTTCAAGTGATATTATTGCACACCAGAGTTGCAGGAGACAACACAGTCGATTGCAGCAAAAGTCTAATAACTAGAAGTTCCTGGATTCAAACTGTGATTAGCCATTAACCTATCGTGTGACCTCAGACACGTCTCTTAATTCTCTTGTCCCTCAGTTGAGCTATCTAATTTGTTTTCAAACAATTACAACACCTAGCCAAAAGATTAAGAGCCTCCTGTGAACCAGCTATCCTGAGAACACAGAATTAGAAAACAATGACAAAAGGAGCACAAAAGGAAAGTGAAGAAGTTAATGGGTGCTAAAATAGTTACCAAAAAGGAAATAAAAAGGTAATCTCCATTCATGTGAGTGCCTTGCTGCACTGTCTGCTCTTTAATACTAAACAAACTTTTTTCTAAACAATCTCATCAGCATCTGCTTCTTAGGGATTTCTTTTTCTTCTGGATTTGTTGACTAATAAATCTGGCATCCAGGTTCCTTTCAGAATTAATGTAATCTTATGGCTAGAGCAGATGAGAACAAGTAGCTTTCCACGTCTGGAAAAATCTGGTAGCTCACTCAAAGCTGCGTTGGCAACTTCAACTCCCATCGGTGGTTTCCCCCCCGCCCCCTCCCCGATGCGTGTAAAGTAATTCTGTATAGTAATTAAAAATGTGGAAGATATTGTTTTGCAAATGATGTGAGCCTAGTTCTGAAACCCTTTTACACCATTCTAGACACAAAAAGAGATTTCTGACATACGGAATTTCAAACACGACCAGATGCAAGACCTGCTTGCACTGATGTAAACACTGAGACCTCTAAGTATGGACCCAGTTGCAGGTGCTCACAAATTCAGTTGCTCTGCTCATTTCGGATCAAAAGCAGAGCAGAGGGTGATCCAGGAACATCCCAGCTGGCCAGAGAAAAGTCACTCCGAGCTTGGATGCACTCTAATGCCATACCCCAGAAGAGTCCTGGTCACTCCAGCTTCACCACATCGAGACCTAAACGCATAATCTTGATACAGTATGGATTACACCACGTTAACCACAATGCTTAGATTATAATTTCCTTAGACATCTTCGTGCCAGGGTATGCTTTGCATTGTGTGAGCTCAATCCTGTCTGTGCCATTTCTATTTCATTCCCTGCACTTTATCATCATGGCAGACCAGTAGCCACGGACCTGCCTTTGTACAGACTTTTATGCCTGTTGCCAGACGTAAATTCATCTCCAAAGGAAAAAAAGAAGAAACAATTAAAATATTTTGTATCTGGATTGATTGCATCTTCTCCCTTAATTACTACTCTTCTCCTGCCCCCTATGGCTAAGATCCCTGAAGGAGTGTTGTTGCTGGTCACACATGCATTCCCGTGTGCTACAAGCCACACGATGAGTCGGTGCTTTACCCTTCCACCCTTCTGGGAAGTCCATGGCACTGACACTCCTCCACCATCACCACTTGAGTCTTGTTAGTGCTCTTCAGCACTCCTAACTGAAGCGCTGCTGAATCACTGTACTGCGTTTGTCTCCCGTCCCTCCTCGGCAGAAAGGAATTCCTAAATGTGTATTTTCTTTCCTTAACGTGTATTTCTTTTTCCAGAACCACCTCTTACAATGTGCCTGGAGAGAGCTTGCCCGTGACAGTCTAAGGACACAGTCAAGACAAGATTTGTTGGTACTAGCATTTAATAGCCCCACCGGTATATTCTAACAAACAAGCTCTTGGGCACACAAGTCCTTTTTCAGGCCAGCTCATACATGATGCTTTTCGTTGGTAGGCCTCAAAGCGCTTGACAAATGAAAGCATTATCATTTTGCAGATGGGGAAAAGAGGTGTGGAGCAGGAGCCTAGCCCAAGAAGGGCATGATGTCACGGCTTTTAGGAAGCACTGAATTGTAAATAATGAAGAGAAAGGCAGAAGGCTGCATACCTAACCCCTTCACCTCAGCATTATGCACTAGGATCTCCCCTGCCTGACACTGCCAACACAGCATTATCTTCCATGAACTGGGTGGTAATTCGAGATACAACGTTTTAATTATTAATAAAAGGCTCTTGGAGACATCATGCCCTATTAAAGAAACGTCTTACAGTGAAACTCTGCAGATGGGGCAGAATGTCAGCTTAAACGATACGATTAATATTTATGCAGCTTGATAAGCTAGTTTAGATCCCGGCCCTCACTGGGTCTCTGTGGACATGCTTCCCTGCTTGTATCCCTTCCCTCCCTTCCTCCTCCTGCCCCCACCCTGGTAGTAATCGTGGGGCTCCTGCCGCTGCCGTAGCTCTCAGACTCCAAGGTCAAGTTTTGAAGTTAGAAGGGGGTTGAATGCTGCTGAGACTTAAACTGGAGCTCCTGCCCACCCCCACCCCCCCTTTTCTGCACCTCTTTACAAGGAAGAAGAGGACGGGGATCTGCTGGCATCTAAGTAAGTAAGTGCAAAGCAGGAAACACAAAGCTCAGACGGTCAATCTCGGATTAGGATAGTGGTTTTAAGTTTTGACAGGGTTTTAGGTGATGCAGAAGGAGAACAATACGAAACTCAGGCTGGGGAAGCTCCTGAAAAAGATTAAGTGATCCTGTGAAATGGTTCTGCAAGATATAATAGACCAGGGAGCATCATTTTTATACGCTCTAAAATTTAAAGGAACAGGAACCTAACACGTCTGTCATGATTTTGTTCAAGAAAAGTTCCCCTGTTTTTTCCAGTTGTGCTGAGTTGCCTTATTTTACCTCTCAGTGACAGTATCAGCCTAGGGCCTATCAATACATCACTGTGGGAAAATTCACTCATGGCACACTTGAAATGAAATATCCACAAATTGGATTACAGCCCCAAAGCGCTCAGTAATTCATGCTTTCACTGCGTAATAACAAGTGGGCTTGCATAGGAAAAGCAACACTGAATTTAGCATAAAGCCTTGCTTTTCCAATTTTATGTGATGAGAGCAGACAAAAAAGCAGTGTTTTGCCTATTCCGTGGCACTAACCTTAAACCTCCCCATCTGTGAGTGAATGCAAGGCTGTGAGCATTAGAGGGCAGCACGGTAACACTTTCCCACCTGCAAGGAAAAGGATTTTAGGATGCCATCACTTCCAAGTGGTTCAGTTCAGACAGTTCTGTCAGACTTCCAGGAGTTTCACATATCTCCCATTAAGAGATCTCTTTTCTTAAATGCCTGGGGAACAGATGATGGGGACAGTGTTGGTCGCAGGAATAGGTGAAAGAACAGTAGCTTTCACATTGTGGCTGCTGATAAAGTTCCTAACCTTACAGTCTCTCTATTGGCAAAGGCTTATTTGTCTATTTGTGACTTGCTTTCTTTGCTCTCACTTTATAAAGCTTTTAATGCTGTTTTCTGGGAGAGGGCGGAATCAATCCAGTGCAATGATTAACATACCAGCTGAGTCATGATTGAAGCATATTGTATCTTCCAGACACCCAAAAAAAGTCTGTCTTTGGAAAGGGCAAGTTTAAACATGAAAAGAACTAATGATCTGTAATAATGACAAATCACCCTGTGTATTATCTAATTTACTAGCACCAGGCACCTTGGCAGTTTTTGTGCTCTGAGTAGGAGACTGGATCTTGGTAAATAATCCATAATTACACTACCGTCAGATGAAGATTGATTCAAGAAGGCCATTTTTATCCTGCAGGATCTGAAGGATTTATTCTTTTCCTTTCTTCTATGTGACTAAGTCACTTTAATTGTGACAAGATAAGTACATACGGATTTGGAATATACATGAAAATGTTACAGAACTCCTCCATTGCCCAGACAAGCCAGAAGACTGATCCAATTATAACAGGATGAGACAGACCCAGCTCCCGACTAGGTGTCATGACGAGCCCAGCTGGAGATCCAGACCAGCCAGTGACCTCCAGACTGTCATTCTGCAGGCCAGTGGGCTGGAAACAAGGCTAATGAGGAGGTGATCGGCTCCATCCCCGAGCAGCCAGAGTTCCTGTCCCTGCCTCATGCCCGCCCCATCCTCCCCACGGCACAGCAGCCAGCTCACAGAGGACCAGCACTGATCAGAGGCAAATGCTGAACATCTCACAACTTGCTGTACCAGGCTGTGAGTGTCCTGAGGCAATGTAGCTGAGGGAGGTTTAGGAGGCATGAGTGACACACAAAAAAAGCATGCCCAGAACCAAAGGGAAGCAAGAAAACTCTTTCACAACTAATTAGAATGGCATGGTGTCCTAACTCCATCTTTCAGGCAGGTGAGAAGCTTTTTCTCTGTGGTAAGAAAGAGAAAGCCTGTGAACAGATGCCTGAGGCCTGCAACACACATTCAAAAGACAGGAAGGAAAAAAGAAGAAGAGAAAAAAAGTCTGCTGCATACTTTCAGCAAACCAGCTGAGTGAAGGCTTGTATCATTGAATTAGCTTTTAAATCAACCAGATCTTCCATAGTCAAGGCCAATGCTTTCATTCTTGTACACTCAGTTTGACATCCTTTACCCACTCATTCAAACACTACCCGCTATCACTGAACTGTGCTGCAGGGTGCTTGACAAAACAGTGAAAAATCCAAAAACATACATAAATAAAACTTGGCATGATATGTCTTTCTGTTTATGTAGATCAACAGCCTTGCCTTTATCGTGAATTTCTTCAAAACAACTTTCCTTTCCAGTAGACAGTAATTTAGCATTGTCCAGGGAAAACTCTCTTATTTCATGCATTTAATTGTACCACAGATGACTGGAATCTGAGTGAGGAAACAGACACTTATGTGAATAAACTGATTATGAATAGTCTTCTAAAACTTGATTTGGAGGAAAAAGATGTAATGGTTGCTTCTTGACTGCCTCTTGGAGCAAGCTCTGGCTCCTGTTTGCCCCATGCATGTACTTTTTGTTTATGTAGAGACCAGGTTATCTGGAGGGAAACAGTGTGTCAGGCTGGTTATCACCTTACATGGAACTGGGATATAACCAAATACATGTATGGATCATATATAAGTGTGTGTGTGTATTTATATATATATATGACTGAACTTCCCTTATTCATTTGACCCTCTTGCATCTACAGACCAGTGGTTCACAGGGAGTATCAGCACTATCCATTGCACGGGGCTTTCTCCAACAGGCTCTACCCCTCCATGGTAAAGCCTTTGGAAATACTAATAGAAAACTAACTAAAACCCAAACATGGATGCCAATTACTATGAGATGCTGCTGCAGTTATAGTGACAGTGGAGGATAGGAGTGCAAGGAGACCTAAGATGGCCTTAAACTAACTAGCCCAGCTACCGGCAGCTGTGTAGCTGCCCAAATATTTACCCATTTCCTTAGCTTGCTTTTTACTTTGAGCTACTGCAAGTTCACAGATTCAAGGTATTTTGAGTATAGATACAAGCTGCAGTCACAGCAATAGAGGCAGATATACTGTTAAGAGGAGAAAAATTGAGAAGAAAGAAATTTGAAGAGAGAGAGAAAAAGGAGAAAGAAAGAAAAAAGTGGCAGCTGGGGCCAAAAGAAGAAATTGCTGTCATGATGGGCTGTAACAAGCTCCTTCACTCTCGGGCAAAAATGCAGTAGCACTATATCTTACCTGATATTTCCATTCCCCCTTCACTGTTTCACTCACTGCCCCGTTCATTTTGGTTCTCTATGGAGCCTTGCAGTCTCCTATAAGACTTTCAAGAGCAAGTGGTGAAACAACGTAGGCCATGAGGGAGCTAAGGTCCCCTGGGGGTTCAGAAAACCACCCTCCACTGGCTGCCCTGTGGTGAGAGCAAGTAACTGGTGTGACAAGAAAAAGTTCAGGGCCACAAAGTGTCTTATTCCCAATCTCAGCCCGTGAGGATTATCCTCAAAACCCTTGAAGGTCATCTAAATATTTGTTAAGCCCAAGCCATGGCTGTCAGTCAACACTCTTAAGATTGGCCTGTGTCACAGGCCACTTCTCAGATAGCTTCAGCCCAACCCATTAAGTGTACAAAAATCAAAGCAGGGGCTTCAACTATTATCTGGCAGGACTGTGGACCCTCTCCCAGCTTTTCCTGCTCAATTGGATTGCTGAACATTGCCCATTTCCAGCACATAGCAGTGGGACTACAGCAGTTTCATTTACTTTCCTTTTCATTTAGGTCTACAAAAAGCTTCAAAGTACAAAATAGTACAGCAATGCAAAGTGAGCCCCAGCAAATGGCCTGTCAGCTATTACAAGTCTACTGCTTCTCTTTAGAAGGTGAAGACCCAGTGGTCTGCCTGTCTGCACCATCCAGCGAGGTGGGCTTGGCTGAGCAAATGCAAGGTGATCTTTGACATGTGATCTGCCTGTGGATCCTTTCTGAGGCACTGGAAGGCATGAAGGAATGTCAGATACACCATCTTTTATATGGGACCAGATAACTAAATGACAAGAACCCAAGTCCACAAAAGGACTTTTTTTCCTCAGACTGGAAAAAAGTTCTGCCTAAAGCCTGTCCTATTCTGCATCTGAAAAATTATAGTCAATTTTGTTTTCTTGTGTAAAGTTCTCCAGTGCTGCATCCAAATTTAACATCATAACCTTAGGATACAGTTCCCTGGTTGTCCAGATAAATCATTTTTTGCAGCTGTTTGCTGGTGTGTTTCTGTGGTTGGAAGGCACTCTGGGCTTGTACCCTGACCTGGAATTTCAGAACTCAAATGCAGCTTCAGTGACGAAACTTTCTCTGCACACTCCCAGAGCTTCTGCTGTATTGACAGCTCCACTTCAGCAGCTATCTCCCACCTAAATCTGGTCACGAGCTAAAAATGTGGGAGTTTTGTGGCTGGCTTTCCTGATGTACCTGCTTTTCACATTTGCCAACAGTGTTGTGTTCTGTGCAAAACACAGGGACTCAGGCAAACTTTTCTAAAAATTGAGGCTTTGAACGCTGCCTCAATTTTACACAGTTGTATAGTTGTGATAGCATCCACCCAGGAGATCAGATGCCTGGGTGTAGTGCATTTTTGAAAAGTTGGTGATTTCAAATGCCTGCCTCTTGCAAGAGCACCTCAACAAACAGACTGTTTTGAAGGTAATATTCTGCCTCTCTTGTTGAAGAAGGAAATAATATTTCTTGACCAAATATGACTCTTTTCCCAGAGAACAAGGCACATGACTGGGAAAGGAGCTTCCTGGGTTCCTGATTGTAAGAATACAGTAGATATGCTTTAGGCAATGATTTAATAGTACAAATAGCACTCACAGTCTCCTTTTCTTCTCAGCATGGTCATAAATAGTTGTAACACAGTCTTTTTTTTTTTGCTATTTCCTTAATTTCTAACTTTAACCTGGCTGGGGGAGTGCTTTTATAGAAGAGCTCCTTGCTCTGGTTTTGGTTCTCTGATTGGCATGCACCAGTCTACACAGTTGGAAGAGGCAGCAGAAGATACTCTTATTCCCCTTCTCCTGGTGTGTCGTTGTGGTCTTCATGATTTGCCTGAGGGTGAGTTAATACAGTAGTGCTTAGGCTTTGCCTGTGGAGTTGCTTGGAGGAACATATGGATGCATAATTTGATGTGGCCTTCCTCTGTAGACCTCAACAGCTTTGTAGGTGCATCTTGCCATCTGTATGGAGCACTCTACAAGTCTGGGACCAACTTTTGGATGAGTTCGCCCTTTATGTGAGATGTAGCTGAAATGGGTGCTATTGTTTGTGTAGGTTTTCAAACCCTAACCCTAACCCTAGTCCTTGTTTATGTTGGAATATACTTTTTTTTCCCCTTGAGTATCATCCAAGTGTAGAGGTGTTAAAAATAAGTATAGTTACTTATTTTTTATAGTTACAAACCCACCATAGCTACTGAGTAGAAAAGCATCCCTCCACTGGTTTTTGGTAAAATCACACACAGTTTTAATGCATGATGTGTTTCATGGCTTGTAAAGACACATGGGTTGTGTATTTTGGTGATGAGACTCTGGTATACTGAGGACTTGCAAACCTTTCCTACTCCAGTGGAGGTATATGTTCTGCAAAAAGTATTTATGTACTACAGACAGGGGGAAAGGGCTAATGCTTTTTCTTCTCTTAAGCAAAACACATACACCCTTCTCATAATTATGGAGGTGAAATCAACTGGTAAAGACGTACCACAATGAACTCTGCTGCAGAACTGCACTATATAGTTTTGGGGAAAAGATATGCACCATTTATGCAGCTTCAGTTTTAAGGTGAAGCTTCTCTCTGGAGCACTGGATTTATTTTTTCCTTGAGAACATGTCTGAAAATATCTTCAGCATAGTATAATCTATCTCGTTATAAAGGCAAAGAGAGCTCATCATAAGTATATTTTATGAGCTCCAAGTATAAAAGCTCTCTCAGATAGGGACAATATGACAGCTGGCAGACAAGCAGCAGACTCTGTCAGAGGTGAAGAAAGCTACTCAACTGTTCTTTAAATTGAGTAGTAGGACTTTTAACGAGTGGGGCCTCCAATCCCCATGACAATAAGTTTGGGCACATAGCTCTGCCATCACCTGTCCTTGTTTGAATGGTATATTACTGTGATCAGTCCTATTTTGGATGAACATGCAGTCCTCTTCTAATCACTCTCTTGCAGAATATCATGTTTAATTCCTGGATTTCACAGTTCTGCATTATGCAGTTGGGTGTCGCTCTACAGAAAGACGACTGCTGTGCGTGTGAAGTATTTGAGTGATTGGAGCGGCAGGGCATAGTTGTGCAGGCTGCAGGAGACGGAGAAAGGTGTGAACGCAGCGTGAGCTGGGGGAGCCACTGTTCAGGAAGGGTGAAGCCAATCAGTCAGAGCAAGACATTTAGAGGACAGAGAGGAAAGGCTGGGAGTGATAGATGAGAAAAGACCACACTGGGAAAGAAAGTGAGTCCCTGTGGAAAAAGACCCCTAAAAACATGTCCTCTCATGATAGAACTACAGTGACATTGGAGATAACGGAATAAGAAAGAAAAGGAGGAATTTCCTTTAATGAATCTTAATTCTTAAATATACTTAAATATTTCTATTCAGATCAGTTCTCCACTCATCACTCTTAAGGCAAACTCTTGACCTTGTAACTCCTCAGTCAAGACCTGTGTACTATTATGACGAAATTCTCTTATTCCCTGGACAGTTGTCTCTTTCATGGGAGGTAAGAAAAAAGACTGTGTGCTTTTTGCAGTACAGCAAATCACAGTCTTACAGGTGTTTCTTTTCTGTCTTCATTTTCTCTCTCTTAGTCCTTTTTGCCACTCCTCAGCTGCTTCTTTCTACCAAGGCCAACTGCCTGATTAGAGGAAAGCAGCTTGAAATGCAGTTGCTTTGTGTCAGGGACCTACCTCAAGTCCCAGCCTGTGCTGAGCATCCAAACAGAAGTTGTTCCCTTGGAAGTTGCTAGCCCTCTCCCTTCAGGTTCCTTTCAAAGAGGTGATGATGCTCCAGATTCCTCTGCTTCGTCTTAGTTCAGTATTTCTGTTAATGTTATGATCCCTACCCTCTTCTCATCATTTTATTTCACTCCCTTGTGGTTGATTGTTTTCTAGGCCTATGGCAGCTTCTCAGTGAGGATACGGGCTGTTTATTTCAGGTGGACCATCTCTAGCATGTGAATGTGGCCTGGGGAACTTCGATATTGGCTGGAAATAAACCAGCATGGGAATCTTGATGACACAAGGACAGGCTGTGCTTTGTCTTATTTTTCAGCTTTCTGTTTTCATTCCCTTTGCTAGTTCTCTCCAACTTTCTTTTTTTGTTGTTTTTTTTTTTTTTTTAGTAAAGAAAGACCTTACCTAGAAATGCCACTAGGAGGGTGGGGAGGGAGAACCACAGCATGAAAGAATCAAGTGTTTCAGCAAATAGATATCTTGCTCAGAACATAGCATATAAAACATGCAGGAGTGCAGCTAGGAGTCCCTTGGTCAGGGAGGTCAAGCTGAAGGAAGGCAGAGCAAGTTAGGGCAGAGAGTCCTGTTGCGTTCCTTGCATTAGGGACCATGGCATCTGCATTCACCTCTCTACATTTCAGTGAGAACCGTCTCTGTTGCCTCAAGAAGTTAAACTGCATTTGCTGTGCTGCAAGCAAGGAGGTAGTTTTGAGGAAAGAATTGCTATAATCTTTTACATGCAGACTTATTAATTTCTGTGATGTGCTAAATCTGCTCACCTGGTTGATGGTTAGTGCAGGCATTTTCTAATTGCTACCCATAATGCACTTCTAACCACAGAGAAGCTAATTTTGCAGCCTTTATTTTCCTCCCCTTGCATTTTGTTAGGTGGGATTATGTTGATATCATGTAAATTTACAAAAGAAAATCTTTTCTGCACTATAAAGGTACTGTCTGGACATCCACAGCAGAGGTGAGGGCTTCAAATGCTTACGAATGAAAGGAGGCAATGGCAGCAAAGTCAATATGTTGTAATTTTAGTATAAAGCATTCTGCCTCTTCGATGTTGAAAATATATTGGCTTCTTTCAGATGCTATTTTATTGTGCTGTCCAACAAAGATATTTATAGTTCTAAGTTTAATATATATCTCAGGACCTTTAAAAATGACTAGTTCCCCCCCCCCGCTTTCATTTTTGAGGTAACTATCCAGAGAAATCTGGAAGGAAGCCAGTTGTTTTAGAAAGGTGGAACTTTTGTTCTTGCTTATGGAAAAGCAAAAACAAGCTGGGAAACATAATGTCACATCTGCTTTCCACAAAAAGAAGTAATCTAGCAGCAGTGGCCATGCATGAAGAACTGGAGTTTATGGAAGTACCACCCCAGTGTCCCATTTGGTGAGAGAGGTCTTCCACGTCCAGGACAGTTGGCCCCTCCATTGGCTTCGCACATGTCTGTTAGCGTGGACGCAGAAGTCTGAGTCTTCCAGATTGCATTTATTTTGAAGAGGCGTTGCTGACTATTATTCGTGTCAAAAATGAATTGAGCCTGCAGCCTAAACTAAGCTTGAATTAATGAGTTGCTGTCTATGCGATTGAAGAGCTTCCTGCCATATTTTCCCTCTTGCGACAGCCTGCTGTGGGGTCAGATGAACAACCAGAGCTGATGCAAGGGGGAGAGATTGCAAGAAGGCTGGATTTGGGATTGCATTTTCAGTATCTGTTCGACCAGTTTACCTGTAACACGAAACTTCAGTTTATACCCGTCTCACTGAGCAGCTAAACTTCAGCCAGACCGCTCCATAGGTATGTTATGTTCAAGATCTGAAGGGCCTCCTGTTTTCACGTGTCCCATTACACACAATCACATTGCTGTTAGGATTGTTGGCAGAAAGTAACACTTCTGAAGAGTGCAGTGTATCGCCTATAGATGTAGCAAAACTGGCACCCATGGGAAAAAAAGGACTGCTGTTTATTTGGGAAGAGGCTGTTGTAGGCAAAGGGAGGTATGAGGGTGGCAGAAAGGAGGATCAAAAATGGGACAGGGGATAATGAGGTGCACAAATCCTGTGAGCAGCGCTGCCTGGGGGATACCTGATGGTCAGCCCTGCTCGAATAAACCAAACCTGTTCTTCTGACCATACCACAGGGGTCCAAGCTGTGGCCGGGAGGTCCGGCGTGAGGAACGGGGTGCTCTCCTGGGCCCACAAGGAGATGCCCGGTGAACCGATGGGGCGTCCCGGTGTCACTGCGTCCATGCCCATTTCAGTCTCGAGGGCGCTGGCAGCTGCCACCATTTCTAACACTGACAGGCACGGTCCTGGGGCACCTTACCTGGGACAGGAACAGATAAAACCGCTGGCCCCAAATTGCAGACTGGCATTTTGTCCCAAGAATATCTAAGAATAAAAAGATAATCATCTTCTTTCAAGTAAAAACATAGTTGAGAATGTTCTGTAAAACTAACAAGAGTATATCAGAAAAGGAAAAATAACCCATAAAAGGTTTGTTGGGAAAAAAACATTTATTATTTTAGTGGTATGCAGGGGGTTACTTAGGGACAGGAGTGCAGGGGGTTAATTTCTCGGTGTTCTTACGCTGCTCAAGTGGGAATGCTTGGAGGACTAATCATAAATAATCATAATCATATCCTCCCTAGATGGATACGGGTTTAAGCATAGATGCAGTTGCCTGCAAATTGTTCTATAAAGATACTGAAGGCAAAGAGGGGATATGTGAAATTATCAGCAGAATGGGCTAATTAAGATCTTCAGATAGGTGCTTGAAACTGGGTTATTATGTAGAATGTTGCTTACTTGACTGTGCCTTCTAAAAATGCTGTTTTCTTGAGTGTTTTTTGGTTTTTGTTGTTTGGGGTTTTTTTAACTTAACCCCCCCAACACTTCTGTTTTGACCTCTCAGGGACACACAGGTGTACAGGGGAGAGCCTGATCTAGTGAACTGCAGCTGGAGAACACTGAGCTCACCCTGCAGTTTCTTGGTCCTGCTGCCTCCGACGAGTTTTGCCGGGGAAGCCGCTGGGGACACACTGGAACTGAATAACATTGAAAAGAAAAAAACTTTTGAAGCAGCGCTTTTTTTTGTTGTCTTAAGGGTTACTGGGAGAGTCTCAGTCCACACACACTGAACGTTGCCTTCTGAGCTGGTCTTGTGGTTGGTTAAAAACTCCTTACATTTTCTCCCGAAAAATTCACTCTTTCCTGCAGTTTTGCATTTCACCCAAGGGTCTCTTGGCTAACTCATGAATTTATTTAGCAGAAGCAACAGGAAGGCTGGAAGAAAGTGGACATGACAGAGCTGTAAAAAAAGCATTGGCTGTGGCAAAGGAAAGGAAATGCTGCGTCCCCGCATCAGCGCTTCCACATGAAAGGATAAAAGGTACAGAGCTAACCAGAATTCATCAGCCGCTTCTTTTCCATAAATAATTTAAGTTGTTCTCATTTTTTCAAAAAATAAAAATTTTCTTAAGATCTAGAAGCGTTCTGCACTCATGCCAAAATCGTTGAATCTTTCCAAATTTTCTGGCAGATCAGCAGCAGTCTCAATTCCCAGGTAATTGCAGGTACTGTGTTGGCACAAATATTTGAAAAGTACTTGTCTGGGACACTACTCTGGAAAGCAAATGTTCACATCTCTCCATATGTGGAGGATCAAGCCTGAGCTCCAAAGGGCAGCCATCAGCATTAGAGGGAATGTCTCTCCCCAGCTGCTTTACTACCACTGCTTTTAGCGTGGAAACATTTTGCAATACTCCTAAAACACAAGCACATGAATTCACACACTTTGCTTTCAGAGCAGATGCTTTTTTTTTTTTTTTTTTTTTTGTCAGCTGTGCCTTTAACGATAATTGATGGTTCAGGTCGAATGCATGTTGTTACGCTATTTTTATGTGTGGTTATTGGGATTGCTTCTTGTTCGTGTAATGGTAGTTGCCTGCCAGCTGGTGGCTAGATTCTGCTGGACAATTAGCGATTTTCCCCATCTGGTGAATAGATTTACTCCGCATGCATCTTGCATGTGATAACATCTGGGGTTCAAATAGAGATGTTTTGGTAAAAGCCTGTTCTTCACCGTCCAGAGCAGGCCTTTCTTCTGTATGCTTTGCAAGTTTTCAGAGAACTATGGCTTTTGAGAGTGATGGAAGTGCTGTTTAAGTGGTTTGTGATGCTCCAGTTAGACCCTGGTGTTTGCAGTTCTGCCAGAAATGAAGCAAAACTGCGGAAAAGGTGTTCCTAATTTGGTGAATAATAAATAGCAAGGATTTTTTCATTTTTGCACAAACTTTGTTCATAATTAAATGTCGAGCTCTTTTGGTGATCCGCTTTGTTTCCACCTCCTGCACAGCTCCAAATTAACAGATACCCTGTAAAACCAATCACTGCAGGACTGAATTGTTTCAGAGTCCACTTCGCTACATCTCATCCTGCCAAATTCCAGCTGATTGTAGAAGTCATGCTGTGCACCCATTTAAATTGAAAAGCTCACAGGCTTGGTTGGGCCATTTCAAAGTTTGCAGAGATTTAGCTCTAATCCTCTTAAAATATTAGGCCATGTGACCTTGCATACCATGTTGTCAGTGGGATAAAGATCCCTTTGATTTATATTTACACTTCTTCACATGGGAGAAGGCAGGTTAATTCATTACATCTCAGTGCCACCTTTGTCTCCCCATCCCCTCCCTTAGGTCACTCATGTGGATGCAGGAATGCTTCGGCAAGTGGGGTTTGCATTTTTCTGCAGCTCTGTGCTCTAGTTTATTCTCCAGAGGCACGCTTGCAAGACGACAACTTTGCAGGCAAATAAATTGTTTTATTTTTGCATAAAATATGTCCTTGCATCTATCTGTATGGAATGGAGTTTTTCACTATAAATGTTTCATGCAGACAATTTCAACAATTCATGTACTTGCTTTTACTTTATAACTTTTCAATTAAACAATGGTTTTTAAAAGCTGGCAATAGTTCAGTTGTTATGAATTTTGCCTTCAAGTATTTTTTTTTAGGTTTACAGTGTAGCAAAAAGAAGGCATAAGGAGTATAGAGAAGAAAAATGCTGTAACTGTGGAGGATAATGGGTTTGAAAAAAACAGTACACAGAAGTCCCACAGCCCCTATCTTTATTACTTTGCATAGTTATTTACACACATGCAAAAGTAGTAAAAATTTTTGATTTACTAGTGGGCTTGGATAGGAAACTAGGTTCCATGCAAGGAAAAATACAGGGCTTTTCTGTCTAGGAGAGGAGGGAAGGGAAAGGAATAGATAGGAATATTCAGAGATAAATTGAGAGAGTTTTGGTGCTGTCCAAGCATTCAGTATTTTGACAATAAAAAAAAAAATTGCAAAAAGCTGGGTACTTTCTGTGTAAATATCATTTTAACCGAAACCTAATTTTTCTATCTAGTACTGCATTCAAATTTTTGCTAGTGTTGTTTCCCTGTAGTCTTCCAAAGTCCAAACTAAGAGTAAAGCAGTGATGATTTCAGGCCCAGTGCTAAAGATACACTACTTGCCCATAAAGTTCATGAGTTTAAAGTCAAAATATTAACCTGTCCTGACATCTTCCAGTAACCAAGCTATTCTTACACCATACCAATATTATGAAGGTCAGATTTTGTTCATTGTCTCTTCCTACATATCCTTCCTGAAAGAAGTAACTCTTGTTACTTGCCTCTGTACTTCCCAACGCTTCATCAGGCAACAGTGTAGTTTGTAAATTATTTAAACACATACAAGCCCATTAAACAAAGCAAATTTACCAGGTGATCTAATACAAGGCAGCATTGATCCAAACTTTATCTGTCCAGCTGCATTTCCAAACAAAAATACCCGTTCCTACAAGAAGTTGTACATCCACAGTCTTTCCCACCGGTGAAAATCCATGAGGATTTCTATGGGATTTAATAGCCCTTCAGATGCGTAAAACTGTATTCTGAAGGGGATAACTTTAAGGGACGTCTTCCAATTTAAATGTCAGCTTGATCTAAGAATTTTCCAGCTTTTATTACTGCAAGTAGTACCTACATGTTCAGACTGACAAAGGTAAAAAACCCCTGTTTTTTAATGCTACTGTTTATTTTACACTTTCAGACACATTTTCTTTTTCCAGGTGAATCTACAATACATAAAAGCTTTAGAAAAAATGCTTTCATTTTGGGGGTTGGAGGCAAGAGAATGAGGCTAGGCAGATAGCTATAGCAATTTGGAGGCTTGGCTCAATTTCTGACTGAAGAGGAAGAGGTCACACTTAAAACATGTGGAAGAGTCTATAGGCTCTGGTTCACTTTTCCTTATATATAGCTGCAGCTAAACCGATTACCTTCTCCCCACCACATCTACTTCCAAAAGCAGGAATGAGGGCTGTAACAAGGGCAGCTAACTCCAAGATAGATGATGAGTCAGAGGCTTCAGCTGTGATTTGTGCAGCCTGGCATATTAATGTAAACTGATAGCAGCTTATAATGAGCATCTGCTATTGCCTCCTGCTAAAGATGAGGTACTGCACTTGCTGGACCTTTGATGTGACCCAAGTACAGCTGCTCTGGTGCTCTTTGTAAGGGCTCAAACCATTAGTGCAACCACTGAGGAGCAGAAAAAAACATGCAAGAGCTGACCGTCACAAGTTCCTCGGATGCCTCTGTGTAAATCAACAGAGCTGGAAGTCCGAGGCCAGAAAAGTTATGATTAGTCTTTGGGGGAGGACGGGAAGGCATATGCATTAAGAGACTTGAAGCTATACACGGACTGCACTCCTGCAGTGGGCTTACATTTTTTAAGCTAAGTTGAGCTTTGGTTTCTGTTTGGAGTCTGAAGGCTTAAAATGTACCAGACGTGGTGAGGTGAGCCCCAAACAATATTGTGGGGGCTGTGTCCCATCAAAAGGGAGGCCAGCCAGTGCCAGGTATGTGTGAGAATGATCACTCACATGGCTTCTCCCCGAATAGTCAGTTTTAATTCGTTATCTTGCATTTCTTGTACTCCAAGAAAGGTGATATGTGTGAGAAGGGGAAAAAAAAAAAGTGTCTAAAGAAAACTGAGGTTGTAAATTTGCAAGGAGATTTGGGAGCAGATGTGAAAATTGAGGCTGCTTTTAATTCATTTTAAATAGCTGGATGGCAAGTCAATGGTATTTCTCTAAATGCGTGGCTATATGCTGAACAGGTATATAGCACGTATCAGAGTGTTAGATCTATACATCGCTGCTCTGGAATGGTATATAACCTGTGCTGAAAATTAAATGTCATCCCACGTTTACTATTTGATACAGTGAAATATGACTTTTGAGACCTGGGTAGAGAATTGAGGACTAAGTGAATACTTTGAGATCCTGCTGCTGCCACGTGAAGGAGGAAGGCAAAAGGTTCATGCTGGAGCGGGTGAGGGTGCCACAGCCTGTTCCTTGCGATGAAGTGACTGGAGTAGACAGTTTCCACATAAACAGATGCGAGGAAGATTATTACTATCTTAAAGCACTAGCGGCAGGCAGCAGCCACGTGAGAGAAGCGCCAGGTTATAAGCAGACACTTTTTTCTCAGGATTCAAGCTGTTGCTTTTCTAGCTTTCCATCCTTTCCCCCTTCTGAGTGATCTGATAAAATTATTAGTTGTGGTGATAGGTGATAATTGGAGGGGGATGGGAATGGCACTGTCTAGAAATTAGGAGTGGGCTTTATTTTTTATTTCCTTCCAAAACTGCCTCTTGCCCTTAAATTCTTCCTCTCTCTTCCTCCCTGCAGAGGTTGCCTCCTCTCTCTCTTCTCCTCTCTGCTTATGTCCTTATCAGCAAAACTTAGTCCTCCTCTCCCTTTGCCCGCAGGCACGCAGAGCCCTGTTGTCCCACCTGCGCCGGGCTGCATGCCCAGCTGCTGGCTGCACGGCAAACCACATGCCCAGAAACTCGCCATGGGTCCTGCCATGCTGCCGGTGCAGCTGGCTTGGGAGCAGCTGGGGACTGAGAGGGAACCGGCTGGTTTATGGGGTGAAAAGAAACTGTGAGCAAAGGGAAAGTAATTCCCTCATTGGGCATTGTGGCTTATTTTGGGAAGCTTGATAGCTGCGTATTTTGGTTTTGAGTGATGCAGTGCAGGGACGGGTCTCACTTTAGCAGTATGGTAGGTATTTTTTTTTTTCATTTGAAAAAGAAAACAAATTCAAAACTGAGAAATATGAAAATGTGCCCAAACATTTGTTTTAGGAGTATGGGAAGTTAAAAGGAAGAGGAAGAAAGGAACACTAAATGACAAATTCACTACATGCTGGATAGAATGACCTGGGGAGAACCCCCGTGGAGAGGGAGCGGGCAGTGGCCCCTCCGCTGCTCCCAAACAGGCAATGAAACCTGGGAACAAGAGGGTGGGAATGGATGGAAAGCTTGAGATTAGCTCACAGGGACTGAGAGGACAAAACTCATTAGAGATGGGAGAGGAACGGTAGAAAGGGAAGAGCTGAAGAGCTGTCAGATCACACACGTTGTTGGGGTAGGAACCAGTTGAGTTGTGTGGTAAATGCTGCCAAAGAAAGATTATTACAGTGAGTCCTCACTCCAGCATAAACATCACCTGACAGGCTCTCAGGGAAAGGAGCAGATCTTAAAAAAGTACCTTTTGCATTTTGATTGAGCGTAGAGAGAACTATGGGTATAACAAGCACAAGCTGTTTAAATTCAGTGTTATTTAATAGGTGATCGCTTTAAGTACAGCAATACCTTCTGGCTGTACAGGAGTCCCTGAAATCTTGGAGGCTTGAAAATGAAAGGTGGCTGTTGTTCAGTGCAAGGAGTCCTCCCTAAAGTCTCTCTAACTGTGGCAAGGAAGTGATATGATGGCTGAAGCAAAAAGTTCCAATAAACACAGCCACCTGGGGAGTGAATCCCCGCGGGCAGCAAATACAGCTCCCGGACTGCTACCTCGGAAGGTAGAAGCAGGTTAGATTATAAATGCAACAATAATTACAGTATCATTGAAGACAATTTCACTGTAAATGAAAAATTCAGATGATACAAAGAGGTCAGTGAGGCTATGAGACACCGCTCTGAGATCTGAGGGTAAAATAAAAAAGACCGGAGCTGGAAGAACACCGGGTCCAGGAAAACTAATGTGACAAAGTGAGTGGTCAGCACTTTCAGGGAGGAGATGCAGGCAGACAAAACAAAAAATGAATAAAGGATATTCAAAGATCTGAAAGGGAAGAAGGCTCTTCCAAGTCCTTGGGGTGAACAAAACAAACATTGTGAGACAGGCATACTAATGAAAGGCCTGGGAAATGCATAAAAAAAGTTCCACTCTGAGTAACTAAACAGATGCTTTTTATTTCTGCTACAGCTAGAAAAAAAGAGACAACATGGGGGAAGAGCCAGAGTCAGGCTTGGTTGGAGGGGATAGCATCAAAAGGGGCGAGCCCTGAGAGGGCAAAGAGGAGTGCTCATGGCTATCACGACACACGGGAAGGGGAGCCTTGCTTGGCAGGGGATCCACAGTTCTAGCCTTGCTGTGCCTCAGACACCAGCAAACATCTACGAATCCTCCTCCAGAGGAGGTGGGTGTTTTCTACTGCTGATCTAGTTACTGAATGTCCAAGTCATTACTGAGAGCTGTTTGCTGTGAACCGAGGTGCTGTTGGTGGTCGTCTGGACTCCAGAGCACTGATAACCTGTGCTGGCGCAGCCATGGAGCTGCTTGCGGGGATTTACATCTTGCTGTGATGTGGCTGCAGGGTCCTTCTGTGCAAGCATGCAAACCCTCTCCTTTGGGGGAATGATGGACCTATTACTCTTACTGGCTGCGCTTGTAGGCTCCAAGTTGCTTAGAAGTGTCTGGCCCATTCTAAAGATCATCCTGTATTTTATGTGTGGATACCCCTCCGTTTGGAAAAATGCTGGACGAAATATAGCAGCAGATAAAATCTAGCAGTACAGGCATTGACCGTGCTCCTTAGTTCCCTGACTGGAGATCTTGGAGATTTTACAACCCCATGCCAAAATGCTGAGCAGTTATGGTTGTACATAAGATCAAGGGTGGCCATATTTGACAGCATTGAAGTAAGAGTCCTCTAAAAAACTGGGACCTATTTGCGTGGCTCTTGAGAAATATCTGCTGGCTTTTTAGTTTCATCTCACTGCTTAATGCATAAACCAGGAGTGCACGGTAGCGGTGGCTGCATGTGCTATGTTGTGGCCCCACATTGGAGAGATGCAGTGGAGGTGCCTGCCTCCCTTCTCACAGCCCCATTTCTGGGGGTAGACACCCACCCCTGCGTGCAGACCTTGAGACAGGCGTGCGCTCCAGCCTAAGTGCCTGGATGGATGATTGGAGGAAATGGGGTGCAAGGGCACATTTTGGTGGGTTGCTGTGCTTTGTAAGTGCAGCCTCGCTTCATCAGCTTCCCATCTTTAAAATGGAGGGAATATAAACTCCTCTCTAATTTAAAGATAAATAAACTTCTGCTTCCGAAGCATTCAGGTGGCATATTGAGGAGCACCACAGGAGAGTCCATGAAGAGAGAAATTATTTTATACAGAGGGAAGGGATTTTGTTAGTGTACAGTTAAGCAGAGCCTGGAACTAGATGGTAGGTGAAGGGAATGAAACAATATATTGCACAGCTATGCATTGGCACCATCTATTGCACTGAGTGAGGCACAGGGTTTCATGAGAAAAAATAGCATGTGGCCTTAAAATTAAAGGCTGTATTGTAAGTGCAAAGGGGGCAGAAAATCTTAAACCTGCCCTTTCCTAACCTTTGAACAGTTGACTTTGCACCTACCATGTTTTTTTACTGTTGTTTTTTTTTGCCTGTAGCACAATACAAAGCAGAATGGACTTTTATTATTAAACAGAAGTGACAACAGGATGGATATCTGTGGCACCAGGCTGCACAGGAATGCAGTGGAGTCAGCAGTTCGGTCCATGATTGTTTAATCCAGGATTTAGGCAGTCTCCAGGCAGTAACACAACACTGTGCAATCGCTGTTCATCAGCCTGCAGGTTAGAGAGGAGCTGGTAAAGGCCGCATCTCTGTATTTCCCCCCGCAATTATTTTGTTTCCCACGTAGTCACTTGTACCACTGCAAATCAGGTTAATGCATGAAAAGCTGCAACATTTTGCTTGTACCTCACACACTGTCCCAGAGGCAAGCAGTGAATACACCTGCTTCAGCATATACTCCTTGTTCCCCACCACGTGTTTTGTGCTGCCTTGCAGAACTCTTTTGTGTTAAACAAAGGTGAAACGTTAACATGAGGATAGTAGAGAAGCAAGTTGACTTTTGGTGCTTAGAAGTAATAATAGATGCTTGCCTCTCTATGAACTTTGTGTCACTCAAGCTTAACCTTTACATGCTTGTGTAGGATAAGAGATAGATTAGGTTTGCAGGAGGACTGAAGGTTAAAAAAAAGAAAAAGACCTTAAATCCCAAAGGCGTGGAGGAGAAGCCAGAGGTCTGATTGCATTGTGTCAGATGGCAGTTGTTCTTCTGCTCTTTGAAGCAGCTCTGATACACACAGGATAGTGTAATGCCATGGTGTTACAGCCTCCTCTATTCTGTGAACCCTTAGACAATGTTTTCAGAGCAGCAGGAGAACCTCAGACAGCAAATTTAAGCCTACAGCAATATGCCCAGTTTCTTAGGCTATTGTTTCACATTTGCTTTCAGTGTAAGACCAGTACCACAACCAGATGAAGCTGTGCCATGCTCAGCCACTTGGTCCTGCCCCTGCACGACCTCTTTTCTTGCGCCCCATGCAAAAGAAGAAATGACGTGGGGATGGGAATGAGAAGCCCAAGTGGGCAGACCTGCTGCCCTAGTAATTACCTGGTGGCAAGACAAGTTTATGCTGACTTAAGCCCTAGAGCCATGATTGCCTTGTGGACTATCATTAAGTGACACAGACCACCAGGTTTCTGCAGACCGTGGGATGCAAATTGCTCTAATGGATGGGTCAGTAAATGTAACGGAGATAATTTATAAATAAATTTGTACAGTAATTCAGTGTCCCCAGAGTGGTACGTATATGCAAATAAAGAGAACTGCAGGACTAGGGATGCACAGGCAAAAACAGTGCAGATGCCTTTCTGTATCCCCCATTACATCTTGCCTCTGGGACCGGGGGCACCAACCACCACAGAACCCTTCACTCTTCCCAGTGTTACCAGAAGCCTGGTTCTGCAGTCCGAGTCAGACCCTTCCCTCAAGGGTGCACATTTGTTTACTTTTGGAGGCATGAGGGACCCTAATGTGGTGAGGTGTGGGGACTCTGGTATATGCTGAAGTCCCTTTGCTGCCCGAAAGCAGTGTAAGTGAAGGCCCTGACGCGAGTGAGAATGTAATGCTATGCAGCATAAGCTAGTCTAAACCAGAGCTGCTCCGATTCCTCCATCCCTTCTGGCCCCAATTTTATGTTCCCACCCTTCCTTTTTTTGCTGCTGTTTGTAAGGTCATGGCATGAGATCTGAACCAACTGAATGCTCCTGAAGCTTTTTTTTAGTTTTATATAGTTAGTTTCAGCTCCCCAAACAAGCTTTTCATGCAGCTGTGTGGGTATCAATCTTGGTGCAAGGGAGGGGGCAAAAGCACAGCTGGGGGCAGAGCCACTGGGTGCAATGCTGGGCTGGGGCACAGCTGACTTAGATCAACCTCACCTACTAAGGAATTGTGGCTTCGTTAAATATTCTGAGTGCTTCATGTTGCTTCTGGCCCTGCAGAAGTGAGCTATATACAGCCCTTGATTACAGACTATGCCTAAACAATTGTCTAGCCCAAAGACATGCCTAGAAATCTCTATCACTCGCATTGATCCAGAATGAAAAGCCCCCTAGACCTTGCCTCCACCTTCCAAAGCAGTCCTTCACAGTGTTTATTGTTGCTTGTATGCGTTAATGCCTATAACAACTTTGAGCCTTTTGTATTCATCATGTGGGGTGGTAACAGGCTGTGGTATAAATGTATGACATGCTTGTACTACAGAGATTGTGCAAATTAAAACTAATTCCAAGGAGGTGGGGACAGTAACAGAAAAAGGAGGCGATGAAGAGCTAGTGGAGGAAGCAACACAAAAAAATAATCCAAGCCATTTTTATAGATCAGCCAGTATATTTACAGCTACTGTTGAGAGATGAGCTATTGAATGATACCTATTTTCACCCTGGCCATAGATTTCAGAAATGCATACAAGTACAATTATCTTCACCCAAGCGGTAAACATTTGGACAGTTATCAAATCTAAACGTTGTTTATGAATCGATTTTTGCCTCCTTAAGTTCAGCTTGGCTATTCTTGCAGCATACCAAGCGCTGTAACCAGCCTGACGGATTACACAGGGGTTACGATTTGCATCTGGAATCCTGCGTGCAGCATTCATCCTGGAGAGATGCTTTCAGACATCTGCACTTGGGGCGGGAAGGAAAAGGCAGCCACGGGCAGATGTACCCTTCTTCCCTCTAAATCTAATTCTAAAGGCTATGTTCTTTAAGGACAGTCCTTTGTTACTGTGCAGATAACTCTAGTTACGCTTCTGTGTTTTCATTGTTTATTAGTAGCATAAGCTCTGAGGGTAATGGGGGCTTGACATTTTCTACTAGGCCAAATCCTATGGTCAGCTCTCAGCTTTAACTCGTTCAAACCCCAAATGTGAAATCCACAGGGATTTGTCTGCATACAGACTTTTAGAATTTTATTAGCTGTAAAATTGTCTATAATGAGGACTTCACTCCAGTCTCTGAAGAACCTGTGCTGGCTGCTGTCAGGGACAGAACGTGGAGCCGGATGGATTAGTGGAGTAATCTGGTAATGCAAATTCCTCATATTTAATCAAGGGAGCATCTACTCTGCAGTCCCAAATGCTTCTTGGCAAAGCAGACTGGCAGCGCTGAGCTCTGGCAAGATGGCAGTACTGTTATTTCTCCCAGAGGGCCAGAACTAAACTACCTCCCCTTCCCTCTGGGAAAAGCTATAAATAGAGATCTACCGGGAGCCCGATCTCATGTTCACAGTGGCAGCTGCCGGCTGGGATTGTAGTTGACCCCCTGTCCCTCCTTCATCTTCGCTCTTTCCTTCCTTGCTGGTGTTTGTGTGATTTTGAGGTGAGCTGGTCCAGGGAATTAAACCAACTGAAGAGTAATCATAAGAACAGAAGAGTCTGGTGCTTGCACATATTGCACGTTGCTTCCTCCACGTTTCTGGCTACCCCCAGAGAAGCCGACTCTACTTTCCATGCAACTTTCTGAAGTGCTGGGCAATGAAGTAAACAACATGCAAGACGGATTAGGGATTTAAGTTAAATCCGTGTCTATGTAGTAAACTGCCAGAGAAAGGTACATATTGTTCACAAATACAGGGTCAAACTGGAAAACGTCAATCACATGCTATTTAGTAACTGCAGTAACAGTTACTATTTCTGTACCTGCAAACCAGAAAAAGAATGAAACCTTGTAGGTTAAATTAATGGAAACTGAGACAGACAGCAAAACAACTTGCTCGGGACTACAGAGTGCCCAAGATGTAGTCAACTCACAAGTCACTCTGAGCTCACGAGCCCCTGCCGTATGCCTGCTTTCTTGAGAAAGTGCTGCATTTCGGTGCAGTAGGGAGTGTGTCCACAGGGAAGGGCACAACCTAAACGAGAGCAGGAACACCAGCTAGGGAAACCAGCACTGCAACTAAAGCTAGGGAAATCAGCACTGCGATAGATTTAGTCAGCTATGAAGATATATCTGTTGTATAATTTTTTCCCCTAAATGTTTAGCCTGTTAAAAGCTATTGCTTAATAAAACCACAGGAGGAGGGGGATATTTTTTAACTGACCAATATTACATATGTGGGAAGGAACCTTTACTAAAGATGCCCCTGGTGCCATGTATTTTGCTGGAGGGACCAAATGACATCTGCTTTATCAAGACACAGGAAATGCCGTTTCCCATCTAGTCAGGGGCATCAAGCCAAATACTGGTCTCAGTTGTCAGCCAGTCAATTATTTGATTACTGAGGTACAGCCAGCTTGCGTTTGTGGATCATCCTCCAGCTAGACTGCAATGATTACATATACATTTGACAGTCAGTCTCAGGCTTATTTTCAGCTTAAAACCATTACTTATCAACACAGAGGGCTGGCCTCATTGAAGTGAATTGTTCCCAAGTCCCCTGTTGTTCAAAAACTGATGTGATGAGTTTGCCCAGGTCCTCATTCTGTTTTTTTGCAGAGAAAAGAACCAGTTTCTTCTTCTCAGTAAGATGAAAGAAGTAGTATTTTTTCCCCTTATATCCCGAAATAAATTAAGTAAGGTTTTCTGTCAGTGGTGCTCATTTCACCCCTTGGTTTTGGGAAACGTTATTCATCCTGCGAAAACAACTCTCTGTCTGTTGGCTTGAGGATCCAGCTGCTTGTCATGTTAGACCATGTGGAGGCTGCATCTGAGTCCAGCTGTATTGCCAGGATCAGTGCCCTAGGGACTCAGCACAAAAACACTTTGATCCCTCCCAGTGACAGGGAGCTTGCTAACAAGCCTCCAGACATTTCAGTTGGTATGTCATCACCCTTGCTAAACTAGAACAGAAGGATGAAACAAAAGTATCTCCAAAGACCTTTAATAACATCAGTTGAAGGGGAACAAGTAAAACATCCCAGGTGAGACACTTCTGTAAAAAGAGTTAGCATCAGCCACATGACGGTACAGAGGACAGAGAGGCTTTTTTTTCCCCCTATTTTCTTTTTTCTTGCCTTTCTCTTCGGAGATGAAAGAAAGGATAGGAGCTATGGACTGCGAATTGCAATGAACAAAGCACTTAACATCCTTTAAATAGCTGGATAGGGTCAAAGTAAGGCAAAAAGTCTAAACTGCATAGAAGAGAGAATGAACCTGAAAAGTCTTAACACGTTTTATACCAAGTGGCCCCCTGCAAATTGTACCTCCCAGTGATGGCCTGATTAGTTCAAATTTTCTACACACTTAACAGGGACTAGGTTACACAGCTCCTGTACACGGTGATAGGATTTATGCTTTTAATTCCCACTGTTATAGAGTTGCAAATATACCCTATTGCTTTTACCTTTTAAAATCCAGACTGTGTACACAGTGGGCACGTGAATTGTGCAGCCAGGATTTGGGATGAGTGCCTCAAAAAAGCAGTCACCTGATGCTCTTGTGCTAGGACAGTAAGTAAGAAATTAACTAATACCTTGCATCGATGAAGCACTCTGGTTAGTGAATAACTTGCAGGTAGCATTGAATTTTGTGCTAGCCACCTGAAATCCAGGGTTTTTACAATTCAAGTGCATTACTTGAGCAGAAATCAGATTAGCTGGATTGTCAACGAGGCGGTATGTGATTAGCATTAGCAGAGCAACTTTCAATAGATCATGTAAATGAAGCAGGGAGGGCAGCAGGGCCAAAATCATTGTCTTAATGAATAGAAAACATGTTTTGTAGATGGTTTTGTTGCTTAAAGAAAAAGAACTGTGAAGGAGAGAGAGCATTAAAATGCAAGGCTTTGTCTAACATGCCCAGCCACACTCCTCCCACTTCTGCAGAATAATTTTACAGAAGACAGGCAATTTGATCTGAAAGCCTGACTCTGCATCCAAAGGCATGGGAAGTTTTGCCACTTGGAGAATGAAACTTTGTGCAGTCAGGTAACAATCCAGCATGACCTAGTGGAGTAGAAACATTTAAGAAGGTGTTTAACATCTAAGCACATCAGCTGGGCTACGCTGCTTTAAACATACGATACTTAAAAGCGTGTATTTCTGAAAGAAGAGCTACCTAAAAGTCTAGGAAATCAAGGCACTGACAAGTTTTCAACAGTGTGATAGGGTTGATCAGTTCATCTTGTCAAGCACCATACAGTAGTTTCCTTGACTACTTATTATTAATAATGTTCCAGATTATAAGCATAGTGAAAAATGACCAGGTATTAGGATCTATGCAAACCAAGCGGTAGATTATTTGTCTCTAAAAAGCTGATGTTTCTGGAAATGTGCCTTTCATCTTGTTTCCAAGATTTTTATTTGGAAAGTTATTTTATTTTTTTAAAACAGGAAGCAAGCAACCAAGGCTCCTCTTTTCTCCTCACCCTCACCAAAATATTTCTGTCTCCCTTTTTGCTACAGTTTGGAACTGCAGAATAGAGAAAGCTTCTTGAAGCAGTAACTCATCCTTGCCATGCAGGACAAAAAGAGCACATATTTCTCCTGACATTCACTGGTTTTGGCTCCCCTTTGGTCTCATCAAAATTCCGTTTTCCATCCAGAGCATCTCTGTGTTTTCAAGCTAGGTAGTGTTTGCATTATGGTTGAAACAACCCAGAAAAGTTGGATTGCTTGTATCATGTATTTCTTAGTGAATGGCACCCTAAGAAATATTTTCCTGCCAGAGCTCCCAGCTGTCCTCTTGACAGAAACTCTTGTGGCAGTGAGTGCAAATAGCTCAGTAAGTGGTTCTAGGGTAAATGTGAAAGCTTTCCCCCATGCCAAAGGGAGATTTCTCAGGAGCATTTCACAATGTCACTCTCCACAAACATCAAGCCATGCCTGGTGGCAACCAGACTGACATTGCCTCGGTATTTCTCTTCTCTTGATAGTACTTTGACAGACTGTTTAGTGGTGTTTTTTTTTCTTTTATTTAATGGCAGCATTTGCAGGGTTTGTGCTAGCTAGGTAGCAGCGTGCCCACTAGTGTATTAGCCAATCTTTCCTGCCTTCACAAAGCAGGGATGCAACCAGCTCTACTACTGTGCTTATGGTACACCCTGATCAGAGCTTACTTCCTTGTAGTTTTATTTCGCACTATTACACTTGGGAATATGGGCACATATCAATCATGTCAAGATTCCTGAAAGTATTGTATCATCCTTGCCTGTCTGCTCTAGCTGTAAAGCAAAACAGCATCATTATATACTGCCCTCATACATGAGTCAGGTGATTCAATTTCACTGGCAAGAAACCAGTTCAGGGAACATCTGAAATATATTGGTCACGTCACTGAGCTGTCCAATATTGTTATACAGCTAAAGAAGAGGAAAAAAATTGCGCCTGAGAAGCTAGACTCATATCTCAAATGACCTTGAAACAGATCCTGGTGACATGCAGCGGTAGAGAAAAGAGGAATAGTTAATTTTTCCTTGCAGGTGCACCTCATCCTTTGGTGTGAACCAAATAGTACCCCTTCACTGGAAGACTTCTGAGCTCATCTTCAATGGATGTGGATGGATTTGTTAGTTCCCTCCTGCTTGCTCTAGCCTGGTGTCACAGCCATCAAACAGCACTGACACAAGTAGAAGCCTTAGGGAGAGCAGAGGGGGTTCCTGTCCTTTGTGTCTCTAATACATGTAGATTGATGCCCTTTACCTCTTGGGTTGTACCCTGAGGAGACACCCTGGAGCTTGCTCAGTGTTAGCTGAGGAACTGTAGCCTATTGTCCTGTTCTTCAAATTGTGTAATATACATTAGATTTCCTTCTTTCAGTGAATGGACCGGTGCTTAGTAGCTTACTGTCTATCTGTGAAGTCTTTCGACACTATGTCACTGCTTTATTTCCTCTCTTAGGTTCTGTTAAATGCTGCTGCATTTCTGATCATGCTTTTGCAAGACTCCAGCTTTTTGTTAAACTGACTATTCTGGAGACTGAGCATCCTTTGGTAACAGTTGTGTTTATAGGCAATAGCTGAGTCAACTGAAATACTAGACAATAATAATTGCAAAGAATTTGTATTTAAATAAAAAATCTGATTTTATGTGAGCTGGAAAAGCTTTTTTTCTTCTTTCTTCTGAAGTACTGTGCATGTTCTCATTCTAAGTCTATCCCTGAGATAATCTAAATTTACTTTCTCTTGGCTTTTGAGGAATAGACAGCAAGACATCAGGACTTGATGGGGAAGAAAGCTCTGAAATGAGGGAAGAGAGAGAAGCTTACAAAAGAAAGCTACTTGTCTGTATTTACTTGTTTATAATAGTAGTCTGCAGTGTTTCTGAGGGGACATTTACCAAGCTAAGCGCAGGAAACATACTGTGCTGTGAGTAAGCTGGGTATGAGTCAGCTCTCACATGAAAGCCATGTAATTCATCACATTTTTGTTAGTCTGACTGTGGTGTCACGTGAATGCTGCTGCTGCAGCATGGCTTTTTAATGGGAATGCAGTCATGGCTGCCCAGGGCAAAGCGCGGGCTCAGCGGGCTGCACGCCCCGTGTATGTGTGGACGTGCACGAGAGGAACAAACGCCTTGCACATGATTTTTGCTATCTATATGGCCTTTGCAAGGAGCTTTAAAAACGGCATGTGCTAACTTCTGCTTTGACACTCTTTTCTTCTGCCGCAGTTGTGCAAGGGCAGACTCTCATTTACGCAGAGGCCTCTGCGAGCAGCAGGCCCTAACTTTTTAAATGGAAGTACCTGCAGACAAAAAAAGGAGTTCTGCTTTTATGCTTTTATGTAATCTAGGCTTTGTTCCTCAAAGGCTTTTTCCTGCTGATAAGAACAAAACCCCACACGCAAATGTCTATTTCTGTCAGCGTCCCTAGAGGCGATGTCCCCTCTGTCCCCTCCTGGCTCTGGGTGCACTGACAGCTGGGAGCAAGCCGTCATGAGGAGCGCAAAAGCTTCCTTGACCTGTCATGGCAGTTACCTGGCTGGAAGGACGCACTGACGAGGAAGCTATTTGGAAGAGAGATTCCGAATGTCAAACTTTTTTCTTTTTGGTAATGGCTCAATCTAACTGAAGTGCTGTAATTATTCTAAATTTTGCAAACATCACTATGTTTTTATGAAAATGTGGCAAGAAGTTGCTTCTTTTTACTTTTTTTTTTTTCTTTAAGGGAGAGCTGGCTGTGTTCTTCTTACGCTCCAGGTCAATAACACATTAGGAGAGTGGTGGAAAATTCAGACCTCTCCTCTTTCTTATTTTAAGGCAGTTGGCCCCGAATCTTTTGTTTTACGGACTGTAAAGCCGTATTCCGTTACTCTGCTTTAACTCTGCTGGTATAAGGGCTCCCTTTCCCAAAAATGTGGGCACATACATGAGTATAAAGGTCCTACACAACTTAATTTGTGAATATATCTATAGTGTGCATCTCTATATATCTAGTGTGCATTCTATAGCTGAATCCTGCATAATAGGTAAGTAGTTCATGGTGGTGTAGCAGAACAGCCTAAGTGACAGTGGCAAGGATATCAAGGTCATAACTGCCTGTGTTAGGGTTTTACTAAGAGAACCACCTCAAGTAGAGGGTGTGGAAGTTATGGTGATATAGGATCCCTCACCTTGAGTAATCCCAGCAAAATATGTAACTCAAGGCTGTTGCAACTCCAAGCATGGTTGAGTAACAGGGGTTTGATACGCTGCTGTAATTCTGCTGAGCTGCAGCAGCTGTCCATGTGGACACCATTGGTTGTTCCCAACAGCACAGCGATGCTTACTTTAAATATCAGTGATAGCGTTAGACACAGCATCAAGTTAATAAGTGCATGTGGAGTTGGTGGTGGAGAAATACTGATGTCAATTTATAAATGAAGTTTGGTCCAAACACAGAAGCTATTCATATATGCTGAAAATACCAATCACATTATAATTATAAATAAATGAAAGAGGTCTCTGTTGTTGGTGGCACAGGTGTGGACATGGACAAAATATAAAACCAATTTACTCTCTTCCTCCTGTGGGAACAGCTCTATTGGTATGAAAGATTTAACTGCATCCACATTAGAGAAGCTGTGCTGGTTTTAGTCCAGTGTAGCTAGAGAGACTGTTATGCTAGTGTAGGCAAAGACTTGAGGTTAAGACTTGATGCAGGACAGAACATCGCTCGTATTTTCTCTGTAGTTAACATAAAATATACACAGAAATGAAATGCTGTGCATTAATAATTTCCACTAATTTATTATGTCAAGTGCAGAATAGAAAGTCTGCTGCTGATCATAGTATTTCTACTGTACATCACTCTCTAACATAAAAAGTTCATAAGCCATTAGGATAATGATTTCTACCATTACTTGTCAGTAAAGTGTGAAAATATTTTTTTATTATCCATTTACATTAATTTCAACATGCATGTATTTAGTCACAATGGACTTTTTGAAGTGATTGCTCCCCACTGATTAATGTGGCCAGAAGTTTCCTGATTTGTCAAATGACACAGAAAAATATTTTATTAAAGGCATCTGTTTTGTGTATAAAGCTTTGCATCTGAAGGGGTTTCATCTATTAAATAGTAAGGCTTAGAGATACTCAGAGTTAAACGAGAAAATGTATTTGTAGTGTGGTTGCTGCGTTGAGGACTTCACTCCTAAAGCATACCAGTAGTGATCTTTTGCCTTTGGATGAATGGAAAGTTTGAGTCTTAGAGAGGTTGAATTTATGTAGTCTCTAAGGTGAATAGCCATCCTGATATAGTGAGCCATCTGTATGCAATGCAATTTAAAATTGCTGTTCGTCCTCCTCTGAGAAGGAGCTTTCCCTGCCACACTTATATTCATTCAGGATTGGATGGCAAAATCCACAGGTAAACTTGAGATTGGCTATAAGGAGACGATCTTCACATAACTCACCATCTTCTCCCTTTAAAATAGCACCTATCTGACAAAACTGTCTTTTGCTGGGAATTTTTGATTCTTCTAGACCAAAATTTTTCAAGGGAATAAGAAGGAGTTTCTGGAAAGAACAAGGAACGTGTCCCAGGATAAGAGATAACCCTATGCTAGAACAAGGACCAGGGGCTTAAAGTTTCAGGATCTGACTCACTAATTCAAATCAGTAACATAAACCTCTGCCACCAACTGTGCTGTGACAGTATTGACTCAGCTCTTCCTGTAGTGGTTCTGTTTTGTAGAGATAACAAACTGGTAACTGAGACTCAATCTGATCTCCCATAACTGGAGACCCTCACCGCCATGTGCTGAGGCCTCTTTTTCGTCCTAGTTTGAAATGTCTTCTTTCCCTCCTAATCCAGAAAAAGGAGATATTTAAAATCTTGGATTGGAGACAGTAAAAGCATTTTCTGTTTACTTGCTGTAACGTAGAGCTGTGTTGAAGTCAATGTTTGCCTCTACTCCTTTTGTTTTCTCTTTCTGTGAACATTCAAGTGAAAAGGATTTTGTCCTCCACGTTTGTAGAAAAGCAATTTTAGCAATTTATTTAAAAGTGTCCTTGGAAATCAAATATTATATTTTGCCCAGGCAAGCACTGTTGCTCAAGGAGCTTGAATATGCACTCAGCTGGGTAATAGGAACACCACCATGTGACTAATAAAATCAATGTCTGCTAAGTAATGTGGTTCAAACTGGAAATGTTCTCGATCAATCCAGGGGTAATATTTTTTTTCTGACTGAAGAATAAAATGGAACTAGTCTAACAGCAGATAGTTTGCTATAGAAAAAAATAATTTATATAAAGCAGGATTTTAACAGCTCTGATTAGCTCTACATGAAGATAACGTCTCTGATTTAATGCTATCTTAACTTCATCAAAGTAGGCTTAGACCTTTTCTTCATATAAGGCGTTCCATGGGATTAAACTAATTTCTGCCCTTAGTCCTGACATGCTTTGTTGTTACAATGCACTTTGAGTATTGAAACATAGGCTTTCGTGTCATTAAACATAGCTGGGAAGAGGTCTGGCATAATTCTATACTTTCTTATCGCTGAAGTAACTGCTAAATATTAGCACTGTAAATTGCCAGCAAACTACAAGGCATCGGGACACTGCAAATGTGGAAAGGGAGCTTGAGGGAGTAACACTGATAGAAGTAAACACTGCAGAAAGAGTTCAGGAACTTCTTCAAAGTCGGGCGAGGGTATTTCATGCCCAGGTTTAAATGTCACCATGTGCAGTTTGGCTGAAGAGGCATTCCTTGCCTGTACCAAAGTAAAAAAGTGAAAAATGATGGTTCACAGCATTCAGCTTTGACTCGTTGAGAATCACCTAGAAATAACGCTCTTTCAGAATCTGGCTTTTTCATTTCTAGTCAGCCCTCATGCTAGTAAAAGACACCAGTTTCAGTCCAAGTCCTCCAAGGACTGTGGTTTTGATTCCCATGAAAGCAGATGGAGGGAAAATCTCCAGTGTGTAGAAAATAAAGCAAGCTCTCCAATTAAATCACCACACTGATTCCTAATTCCACTGTGGCCTGTCTGAGAAGGCCATTAGGAACAAAAAACCTCTCCAAGGAACATTTTGCTGGCAATTCACACTCCTGAGGAAGGTATCTGCAGGCAGCCAGGCATGCGGTGTGCCTGGAAAAGCAGGAGACACTCAGGAAACTGAAGTTGTGTGGCATTCTGCGCAACTTTGCAAGGAGCAACAGAAATGTTTAAACATGGTAAGTAATCCTAAGCGGGAACCACTATGATCAAGACGAGAGCTGAGTTTCACAGTGAAGGGAAGAGACTCAGTGTCAGAGCCCCCATCTCTTTTGTGTTTATCACTTGCACAGGGCTGTGGGATGCCCAGCAGGCAGGCAGGTGGCCGTGGGGCACAGGCAGGCAGCCGTGGGGTGCAGGCAGGCAGCCGTGGGGCGCAGGCAGGCGGCCGTGGGGCATAGGCAGGCAGCCGTGGGGTGCAGGCAGGCTGTCTGTAGTAGGCTAGTGAAACAGCATGCTCTTTGGTAACTGCACTGAGGAGGGGAAAATAGTATTTACTTACCTTAACACCAGGCTGCAGTAAATGTCTTTAATACATAATGTTAAACAGGCAAATAATAGACAAACCTTTCTATTTCTAGAAATACGGCGGCATTCAAGTTAATCCCTAATGGTACAGAGCAATCGCACTAAGCTTATTGAACTTCATATCCAAAGGCAGTATATTTACTACAGGGCTTTCATATCTAGTGGTGAAACTCCAGGCAGTTATATCTTTTAATTTGAGGGTAAACACTGATAGATCCATCACTTGGAAACAGCCAGTTGTAAACTGAAAATGAAGAAACAAAATATTGTGGATTAAATGTGTTGCCCGTGTGCTGCTTTCTATCACCATATACCAGGACACTGTTTCAGTATTGATGAGATTTGGCAACAAAAAGGAAGAATATGGAGGAACACATTTGTTTTACAGAGCAATGCACTACCAGAGCTGTGTACGGAGTACAAAGCCAAGCCAGTGAATTTCTGCACCAAAGTCAACAAATAAGCTGATCGACAGTGTTTGCTGATAACAACCACAGTCTCTCTGTTACACCCAGCCAAAGCAATCAAAACTCAGTAAGCATGAAGGGACAGTATGAGCAAGACCTACAGTTAATGGATGAACAACGGCAGCCGCTCAAGCTTGAAGAGAGCTTGCTCACCAGAATTTGAATCTCCTCGTTACTCGTGGCAGCAATAGAAGTGGTTTCTTCTTGCAGCATTAGAGATAACCCACAGAATAACTGATAAAGAGTGAATGTTATTCCTAGGGCTGTTATACTGTGTTTCAGCTTGTTTTCTTGGCAGCATTACAGGGGAGTGTAACTCTGTGAATCATGAATATGATTCATACTAGCCAAACTGACCTTTGAAAATTGGGAGTAGGCAAACATATCAGAAAGAGATTCAAGCTCTAAAAAATAAATGATAAAATGAATGAATGATATTTACAGATCCTGCCAGTCTATTAAGAGGTCACTTTGACAGCCCTGTAGGTCCAAATGTGAGAGTTTCCACTCCCTTCTGCATACCTGAGCAGCCATTCATACATACCTAATAACGAGGTGTATTCTCACCATTTTGGCTATTCGCACAGACGGCTCTGTGATAAATCTGTATGCAGACTGCAGTGTGTGGTATAGAAGCCTATGCACGTGTTTTTGTGGGTCTGAGCGTTCATGAAGTTCTTGACAACCTTAAGAAGCCCAGCTGAGACAAAGAGGGAGAGAGATGAAGGAAGGAAAATTATGGCAGATGTATAAAAACCTTGCATTATCACCTACAGCTGACTGACGCAGGGTTGGACAAGGGCTTTGCTTTGAGCAGGCAGTAGCGTTAGATGACCTCCAGCCAACACGTTCCTGGCTCTGTGCAAGCACACAGGAGGAACCTACCTGAGCAGATGTGGCGGTGAGCGGAGTAGATGCAGGAGATGACCGTCAGCTTATTGCGAAGTAAACTTCCACCAAGAGAGCACTAGAAGGTCACCATTTTTAAAGACTTTATCGGTTAGTGGCTGTAGACAGTTTCAGTAACGTGGTTTGCAAGACCCATGCCCTAGCTCAGGTTTGCTTCATGTGAAATCAGACACCAGAAGTGCTGGAGGAAATTTAAATGCTCTCTTAGCTGGACTATTTTCTTAATCAAGGGATCCTTGACACGAGTTGAGAACATGACCTGCCGTAGCCCTGGAGCCCAGAGCTCCATGTCACAGTAACAGAACATTCTTCCAGGCACCCCTGTGATAACCTGTGCCATTACTGGGTTTATAACTTCAGTTTTTAGTTAAGCATTTAGAAAAATTGGCACACGCAGTTTGTGTACTTCTGAAACTGTGGCTTCGCTCCATAGCTGTATTTGATTGCTGTATATGAGCCCTTAAAGCATTTTGGAATCTCTCTAAAAGAAAAAAGCTGTTTAATATAAAAATCTGTTTCCTTTTTTTACTCATAATAGCAAGGTAAATAAGAAGTGTTGAAAATTGCATGTGACTGGAAGATTTGAGGTTTGCTTAGAGCCATTTCAGTGGTTATTTTGAACCTTTATAGCAAAACAATATAATTTCCTTTCTTCACATTCATAACTTACTAACATGTTTACGTTTTCAGCTGAACATTTCCATTCTTGGCTGTGCTGAAAGGTGATACTCTGTTTACTGGATGTAACACTGAGCAAAATCCCTTCAAACTTTTGAATTACCTCAGGTTGAAAAGTATAATCCATTATCCAAATATTCTCCCTATGTTTTTGTAGTACAATAATATTGCACAACAAGCTGAAGATGAAAGCTTGGCCTGGATATAGCAATTGCTAAGGATTTCTTTGGCTGGAGATGAAGGAAGAAGGTTTAAAATAAGACCACCTCTGTGTGTGCTCAATGAGTGTTTTGCTTAGATTGTAACTCCGTGCAAAGAACCATTTGCAGCCATCTCTATAAAAATTTCCTCTGCCTGTGCGGATGAGAGGCTGGTACTGAGACCACCATGCTCAAACTGGCATTAGCTACTTAAAAACACTATGAAGATGTAAAGCCAGAGTCCTTTAATATAATTTAAAAGAAAAAAAAAAACCACAACAAAATAAAATATGACTTTGATACAATGTGAATGTAGCCATGAGTGGGTATATACATAGAAACACTACATGTATTTGCACGTGTGCGCATGTGTGCACATCCCCCCCTTCTCTAAAAAGTGAAGGAAGTCATGATTTAAGTTCCTTCAGCACTCTGTCCTCCATTATTCTTCATATTACATTGACTTTCTTTCATTGTGAGGCTACAGCCATGTGCGCAGATAATTTGTCTCCATGCAAATATTAGTAGTCAAAGAGGGGACATTTCTTATTTCCTGGAAGATATGAGCTTTAGTATACAGCTGGAGTCATTTAAATGCTAACATCTCATTATGCATGAGACTTCTTTTTCCTTAAATAATAATAATAATTTAAAAAAAAAGTTGTAGGAGGCTAAACATGTAAAACTTCATTTTCTCTTCTTAACTGCAGTTTAAGCTGTGCAATGTAACATGATCATTAGAAGCCAGTAGCATTTTTTGCCTCTGCTTAAATGTATATTTAATACCATGTTCTGTCACAAATTAGAGAATCAAGAGATCATCCCACCCATCTTTTTACCCACAGCAGGATCAACTATATGTACATCATTAGCTGACAGATGCCAACCTATTTTGGGAGGCTTCCCAGGCAATCTATTCCTGCTATACTTACCACTAGAAAGTTTTTCCCTGATGTCTATGCCAAATCTCTTGTGTTGCAAGTTGGGTATATTAGTATTCACGTTTACTCTTTTTTCTCCCCCCCCTCCCCTTTTCTAACACAGTACCTAAAAATGTACACAGTATTTCACCTGAATCTTTACAATTGAAAGAAAAGAAAAATGTCATTATTGTCAGTGAAACATGCTGCTTACCTTTTTTGGGTTTTTTTTTTGACAACAGTCTGATATTATTTACTCATGTGATTCTTGCAGGTTTTGTTCCTGTTTATAGAGTGCAATATGCTGCTTACCTTTTTTTGGGTTTTTTTTTACAACAGTCTGATATTATTTACTCATGTGACACATAACCCAAGTTCTTTTCTGCAGAACTCCTACCTGTCCAGATGTTCACCAGCTGTATTCATGCAGGTGATTGTTTCTGCCTAGTTTAGAAACTTCCACTTGTCCTTAATAAAGTGGGTCTCATTTTTTCAGTTTGTGTTTCCAATTTGTCAGAATTTTCATTCTTTTTTCCCTTTCTCTCTTTCCTGTTGGTGTAACCTGTAGATTTAGGAAACATCATCTTTTCTATCATCCAGCCCATTAACAACAATATCGAAAGCTGGTGGATACAAGACAGATCCTTACAGAGCACCATATTGATGAGATTAGTAACTCCCCTGAATATATATTTTTTTAGCCGGTTTTGTACTCACGGTCTTATTTGCAAACTTATCTGCATGTTATGCAAAGCGCTTAATATTTTTGAGCCTGCATCTCACCTTGCTTGTTATCTTCTGTGGGTGCACAACACGGACCCCAATCTGAAGTTGGGATTGGAAATTTCCATACATAGACTGACATTACTGCTACCGTGGCTGTATGAATCGCTGCAGAAGGGGACCGGAGGAGTCAGGTAGCCCTCACCAGTTACCCGTTCTGAATTAATGCTTATAGATTCATCACAAGAGGATGTTGAACACTAGTAGTTTCCATGGAAGTCTGAGGTTTAATCGAGGAGTTTTAATCTACTCTGTGTCGCTATCCCAAGATACTGAAGTTACAGTTTTCCATGTGTGTATCTACATCTTTGCATGAAGCTGATATGAAACCTCCCTCCCCTGCATGGAGTGGTTTGTGACCATTTTGGGGGAGGCGGGCATGGCTGGACAAGGGCTGCAGCTGCCATAAAAGCCCCAGGGTCTGTGCAGGGAGAGACACTGCTGGGGTATCTACCTTCTCACAGGTGGAGAGTATGCTCTGTCTGTCAGATACACAGAATCACTTCACCACAGCTTCATAGATATGAAGGACACAGAGGTTTGTTTGCTTCCTTGCTTGTTTAAAAAAGAGATAGTAGAGTGGTTCTGTTTATTTTTTCATGGCAGAGCTGTGTTAAAGTTCATGTACTCCCTGAAGGTCAGAAAGACTTGCTTGAATCCAGAGTGCTCTGGGTCTTGTCTTGCGTGCACATGTCATGTGATTAGGCTTAACACAACACAAAGGGTCACAGACCGAGCAAAAATGACAAGTCTGCTGGCCTGTCAGCCCGTAGTGATAGCCGTCTGTGAGACAGACCCGTCCAAAATCCACTCCTCCCCTTGCTAACAGGGAGCTTACACAGAGTTACCTTGCTCTCTTTCTTCAGTCCTGACTACCTCACAGTTCTACAACATGGGCATGGAGGATTGGGATGCAGAGCTTCCCCTAGCAGCTTTCCAGCCTGGAAATACCTTATTTGCTCTTTGTGGTTGGGGTAGGACTGCTTGCAGCTTGGGAAATGCTGAGGGAGACTGATGTGTCCTTGCCCTACATCTGTCACTGCTTAGCCTCCAGTTGGGTAGACAGGTACACAGGATTGATTCAGGGCATTTTTATGCTGCTCTCACGATCTCAGTATAATCTAATGCAGTTCCACTGTCAGGTTTTTGCAAATGCAGCCTGACTTTGCAATTATTTACAGCCTGGCTAGCTGGATGTTATCCTTCCTGTCTTCCTTCTTGTAATTCCCAACAGTAATCTCTTATCTCAATATTATACAATGAAAAACCACTAGATTGGCAACAATAAAATGAATAACAAGTTATTGACAGTAATTATTCTGCAATTTATCTGGAGTCCTCTGTCTCGCTTTATCTGATGTTTATTTTTTCTGATCCAACCTTTTGCTCACTTGTTTTCTTGCTTGAGTAAAAACTTCCTTAATGACTTTTTCCTGTCCAGAAAAGAAACTTCTTTAGTGGAAAAAGAAAGGCTGATTGGAGAACAGCTTTCACTGGCATATTTGTTGTGACTACTTTATAGTCTGTAACATATGTGGGAATAATATGTAAAGCAATACCATTAATAATAGGGTCTCTCACAAAAGCAAGGTAGGCAAGGTCTATGATACATTTGAAAAATAAATAGGCAATGCATTGTAGAATAATAATTTGCCACAGAGTATCAGGGTAAGCTCAAGAAAATAGCTGGGACAAATCTAACAGTTGCTATTGGGTACTGCTGATCTATCAGGGAATGCAGCCCAGTAGAAACAGATCTGTGGAGTGAAACAGCTGAACTAAATTACTGATGTAGACACTCACCATGACCAAAGAGAGGAAGCAGAGCAACAAAAAATGAGGAAATATATTAAATCTAAAAATAAATAGCCGAGCTTAAATTATTGCAGCATGTAATAAGGCTTTTGCTGCTCTGGATGACAGAATGTCATGTTGCAGTGACTTCATTAGAAGAAAGTGGCAAATGTGCAGTAGCCCAGTGGTACTTCAGGACATTTTAGAACCATCTCAGGTTATTTTGTTTAGATTTTCTGGCACCTGTCATGAAATCAGGAAAGTCCTGAAATCAGGAAATTCAAAATAATGCCATGCCAATAGAGTTTCAGGTGCATAGTCAACACAAGTGAAGTGAAAAATGAAGCCACTTAATGCATTTAATACTGGGAACATGATTCCAATTTCCTGAAAAAAAACCCCAGCCACCCCATAACAGTCATCAACCTCTAATTTTATTTTCTGTTCCACGGAGTCTTATATTTCATTTACAACCATGGCCTCTGAGCAACATCCCATATTGCCTAAGCGATGTGCCTACCATCTGTCATCTATTTGTTTCGTTCTTCTGCAGAGAAGCATGGACAGTGGTGTCTCTTCTTTTTGTTTGATTACTAAGGGATTTTTGTTTCATCTTTTACATACAAGCTACTATACACTTCTTAGGGGAGAATGAAGGTGTTAGGATTCATGATTGTCTGCAGTTCCTTGGAAAACCTGTTCAGATAAACTCCTGAGAAAGTTCTGTCCATTGAGGGAAAAAAACCAAACCACCAAGAATTACTGTTAGGTGCTTTATCAAGCTGCATTAGTAAAAGGCTTATGCTTTTGTGGGTAGGTGGGTATCTGTATATTCATTACCTGGGAGTGGAGGGAGAGAATTGCAGAGCTTTGTGGGAGATTAGTGTGTCAAGGGAGTTTGTAGTCCAGCAGTGACCACTTTTTCCCTCGCTCCTGATTCTCCTTGAGCTTTTCTTCTTCAGTTGTCGTTACCTCAGGGCTGAAAACAGGGATGATGACACTGCAGTGAAATTCACATATCTGCCTTAAAGAAGACTCATTTAGCTTGTCTCTATTTGCTAATCTTCTTCCTCAGCCATGCTAGGCAATCAGAGCAGCAGTGAGAGTAGTGGGGAAGGTGCAGAAGGGAAATGAGAAAAACCAGGTGCTCGAGGCACTCTGACCAGCTGCACACAACCAGCATTTCCAGTCCATGAAACAAAGGAGGGAGAGGTGGGTCTGGGCAATGTTGTGAATCTGGAATGAGCAATAGCTGCTGCCGAGCTTTTAGATGGAGAAGGGCATGCTCTGGGAGTTTGTGTGCTGAAATCACTCCAGCTCTCCAGCTTGCAAATGCTGAAACAAGAACTCCCTCAGTGGAGCAGTGAGTGACGTTCAACCTAGCTGCCTTGGAGAACCGGATAACTACAAACCTCTGGAGCTTCTCCCTCATGCAGCATGCCATAAAGTTGAACAGGCTTGCTAAGCTTTACCACATCATTTATGTTGTACCCCCGCTTCTCTGAGCCACACTTCTTTGTTTTTGTGAGCTGGCAGGAAATGGAAAATCTGTGTAGGCTTCTTATATGTTTCCACAGCTGCCTAGTCACAAATATGACAAACCGTAATAGAGTTTTCACAAGGACTAATCCTTGCCGTGGTAATACTGCAGTAGCCAACTCATGTTTGTTCTGCAGTTGCTACTGCTGTCATTTCTCTCTGAGAAGTGGCCTTTCTGAGGATATTATAGGAGCACCTGTTTCATCAGGGCTACAGGATGCATTTACGCACCCATCAAACACACGTAAGGGAAGAGTATCGCGGAAAAAGAAACCAGTTACATGTGCTCTGACAGAGAGAGTCTAAACTCAATATTAAACGATGCTGAGCCAGGCCTGTTCCAATCCCATTTCCGTATTTACACTTAGTATTTAGCAATAAAATAGCGTGGCTTACAACTGGCTGTGCTGGCACCATTTTGGAGTCCTGTTACTAATAGTTTATGTCACAGGCATTAAAATTAACTATGGAAGTATTTTTAAGGAAGCAAGAGGAGGAGCTAATCAGCTGCAATGTGCTTTGCTTACGGTGTGCGAGTCTCACCTAGCATTGCAGGTTTGGAAGAGTGGACTTTCTGCATGAGAAAGTTTACCGTGGGCTCACAGTGCCTTTGTGCATTTTCATTCCCAGCTAAAGGGTGTAATTTTTCCTTTGTAACTTTCAAAACTAAAAGTGAACATTTCTGTGAGCTCACACAGACAGCAAAGCAGTTTAAAACTCTTGCCTCAGCCACGCAGACTGTTGCTGTTATTATTAACAAGTTTCACATGGGTTTTGTCATCTTACTTTTCTGCCTGTCCTCAAAGGAAGTGCAAGTTTTGCTTCCGTTCATCAGCAAATGTGGCTGCTAGATCTTAGCTGTTATTTAGAAAAGGTCTTGTTCTTCCTTTTGTGAGTAAAAATTCCTGCCAACACGTGAGCCAATTTTTAGATTTAGAGAAAATAAGCAATACTGGAAGGTAATAAAAAAAGAAGGGACAAACTAGTTAGTTTAAAGCTCTGGTAGCAATTGATTTTTCATGTGATACTTAATATAACCCCCTTTTCACCCCCTTGTCCTCCCCACAGGCTTTACTTCCTTGGTCTGAAGAGCATCAATGTGCAAAATTGTCCTGGTGTCATGAACTGCTCTTGTCCTCCCCTGTTACTTTTCTACCTCTTTGTGCTCTGTCCAAATACATCTCCTGGTTATGTTGCAATGTCAGGAATGGTCTAATAAGTGTTAGCCAAAGCACTGGTGGGAAGGAAAACAGCAGCAGCAAAAAGCACAGAACCCCACTGTAATGGTTTCCCCTGGTAGTTGGTTTTGTACATTCTCCTCTGCGAGATCTTGACTGGAAGAAAGCTTCGTAGCAGTGTGACTTAGCAGTTCCTTTTTGGGTTTTGGGTTTTTTCCCCCTCATCTCTTAGTCATCTTTTCATACATGCACTGTAATTTTGTCCTAGGAAACTTGCCTGTTGATAATGGCATCTAGGCAAAACCTGGAAAATTATCTTCCCTCTCTTTAAAAGAAACACCTAGCTCGTGGGGAGCTGTGCATATACAAGGACTTGTTAGTCATTCTAGTGCGATTCCTCCATTAAAGGTCTGTAAATTTCAAGGCTATTGTTATTGTTGGCCAGCTCTCTGAATCATTTGAACAAACAAGTAGATCCTTGCACCTAAATCCTTGAAGTTGAATTTTGAAACTGGTGACTAGTCCTGCAAGGGAAACATCTTTTAATTCCTTTTTTCTTTAGTTATGACAGACTTGATATGTTTGCTTTTTCCCTATCAGATTACTTTTTGAAATATAATGTGTTGTTGTCATCAGTATAGAGAGACTGTGAATAGATCTGAAATTCACTACTAGCTTGAGAAAGGAGACAGATTGTATATCCTCGTTTCTGTAAAACCAGGTTTCAGTTGTCCTGATCACCTGCACTAACATCCAAAGGGGCACCTTTACTGGTACAGAGGAGGTCACAGTCAATCAAAAGCAAGCCCATATGGAATGGGGAACAGGGTTTAATGTTAATACCTCCAGGATGGTCGGTGGGATGTGAAGGGTCTGCAACACCTGTGATTTATAAGGACAGCAAGAGAAATGCAATCTGCCTTCAGACTCAGGAAGGCACTGATCCTCGCTTGGCAGCATGGGGGTCTTTCTGTCTCAAAAGCTTTCAAGAAACCAAATGCCGAGGAGATCTCTTGTGCATTTAATCGAGTTCTGCAAACAGGGCTTTTGCTTCGTAAATGTAGGCCAGCTCTTAGAAACATAGTCCAGAGGTCTTCTGCGTTTTGAATAATTAATTTTCTACCTGTTTATTTTCTAAACTCATTGCAAAGTGGCCTTGGTGAAGCATCACAGCAAGAGTCTTGCAGTTTGTTTGTGCACCGCTAACATAGGAGTGATTTATGTGCGAGTATAGAGCATGAGGAGGGACAAAGGCGGCAAAACGAGCCTTTGACACTTAAGAAGTGATGTCAGGTATGTGATGAGTGGCGCAGTGCATGCTGAATCCCAAGGAACACCTGTGAGCATCATAAATTGAGTGGAAGAGCTACGTGTTGGGCTGAGCCGGTGCATAATTGGAACCCTGGAATGTATTTGTGCGGTCTGCAGTAGGCGTACAGAAATATGTGGACTTGGCAAAAGCAGTCAGTAGCGTCAAATAATTATGAAATACTTGAAAGCCCCAGGTAAATAACCTCTTCAGAATTGGCAGGAGTCAATGGGTCATTAATTATTTCATTATTTCCTTCTTTATACAGTGAGCTGTCGTAAATCCTCGGTGGAAAATCCAGTGAGGCAGACAGGGGATAATGCAATCACCAATCCAAGCAATAAGAACAAAAAGAAGAACAGCACTTACAAATATTCCTACAAACTCCACAGTCCTTTCCAATTCCAATCCGATAGAAAGGATTTAACTGAGTAGCTTGGCTGGGTGAAGTAGTTTTTACAAGGCTAGCACAAGGGACTAATACATTTGATTTGGTGGATGTGTAAGCTCTAACAATAATATTCAGCAAATTCAATTCTTTAATCATTGTGACCATAAGAACCAAGTGTTTGTAATGTTCTCAGGATGTGTGGAGAGTAATTACATCGGATTTTAATAAGACTTGCTGTGAATTGTTGACCAATGATTCACTATGGGGGAAAAAATTAATTAAATTTTAATGTGAAAAGTTATTGTTAATTAAAAGTTGTATGAAAAACAGCCATAAAAAGTAGGGAAGGTGGACAGGTTTTGAAATTACTAAAAGGTCATATAAAGGAAGGGAATAAGATATGCTTTTAGCCTGGATTTTACCCTACAGATTATACACCTGAAAAGACATATCCATGTGCAGATTCTCTTCTCCAGCCATGAAAAATCTGTCCCAGGAAGATGCATACCCTGTGACAGATGATAGTTTGCACCCATGGATGTAGAGATAGGAGGGGGCTGTGGGATCAGTGGATGGGTCGGATGCAGGAAGGACATTTACTTTCACACCCTTCTATATGTTTGCCTCTGCAGAGCTTACAAAGAGAAAGACTGTGCCAGCTGGGAACACAGCCACCTGGAAATGATGCCACTGCAGCCTCAAGGTGCATTCCAGCCCAAGCCCCCACCAGCTATGCCTCTGCCTTCATCCATGTTTCCCATCCCCTGGGCAGCCTCTGCTTTCCACCCCCCTCAGTGGCCTTTTTACAGAGCCTGTAAAAATCCCTCCAGTTATGTGGAAGCTGGAGAGAAAATGCCAGAAAGAAACTTAGGCACAGATCCCAAAAGTGACTGAAGTATAGTTTACAGTTCTTAATGAAAAATTATGATCCTCAGGACTGCAGCTGAGCTGCCACCCAGCTCCACTGTACCTGGGCTGCTGCAGGCTCCCTGCACATAAGGATCTGCTTTTGAACATGACCAGAACGTGTAGGAGATGTGGTTAAGCAGTCCAGAGCCCAGTTCATGCCCAAACCTGATTAGGATCTACGTTTTCTTCCTCCTCTGAGAGGTTTGGACAGAGCCTGGTGCACTCTTGCAACAGCTACCTGATCAACATTAATGTACAAGAGAGAAATAACATCGTTTTTTTCTGGATTTTTAGGGAGAGGATTTTGTGTGGGGAGTTTGAGCTGAGTGGGAGGCTTTTTGTGAATCTCATTCTTAGGCACCTGGTTTCCCTACACGTTGTGTTGTCACTCTAGTCAGGGTTGTGGACCAGGCTTGGAGGACCAAGCACCATAAGTTAAATAATGTAACACCACCACTATGGCAATGAAGTCCTCTTTAGACTCCAGACCTCATCATTTTCCTCCACAACAAACCTATGAGGGATCAGCAGGGTCTCAAGTTGGGGGGGGGAGGTGTGTCTCACCAGGCTCCTTTTACAGATTGCTTTCTCCTTTTACAGTCCAGAGATTCATGGGTCTTAAGTCACTTCATCATACGTGTCTCATTCAGACCATTATGGCAGGGGGGGTTGGAACAAGATGATCTTTAAGGTCCCTTCCAACCCAAACAATTCTATGATTCTATGATTATAATGAAATGAGCAGGGTTAAATCACACATTACAAAGTGCTTTTCCTTAATCATCATTTTATCCAAAGGGCTGACAAGTGAGCTATGGCACCAGATAATCCAATGCCCATTTTCCCCTCAAGGATTAGGATTAATTTACTTGTAACTGACAAGCATCTACTATCTCATTTTGATGGTATTTGTGCAAATGAAAATTTAAAGTCTTCCCCATTATATGGTAAACTCCTATGAAAACATCTTCTCAAATTTTCAAATAAATGCAGCTGTATATCTGTATAGTTGGCTTTAAAAAATCTCAGTTCAGTGGTCTGAAGTATATTGGAATATAACACATTATTTGTGGTGTAAATGCTTTACAGTAAAATATTACTCACTTAACTCTATCAGGGGGTCAGTGACCGAAAGCGGAACTATAATTGTAGTCTAGCTACTGAGATTCATTTTTCCAAACAAAAATGCACTTGAATTTCTTCCCAATGCTCAATATTTCTTAAAGGGCAAATACATAATTAGAATTAAATCACAACTTTAATTTAGCTTTGTGAACACTGCTCTTGCAGTTCTAAAAGAAATCCATGTGGAGCTTTTAAAAGATGCTTGCAGAATCCTGTACCTCTTAATTGCTGAAAGCATCTCTAAATATTAAATCAATACAAACATATGTATGACCTTTCAGAGAGCAGTTTGTATGTCATTCTCAGTAGCCCCATGAAAACGTTCCAGATAAAATGTCAACATTGGGACCTTTTTTTGCATATCTGCTGATCAAAAGTTGTGCTTGCTACACAGTGCTGTGAATATGGTGACCTGAGCCACAGAAGCATAGCTGCACCAACAAATTATAACATTAACCAAAAGTAACAATTTATTTTATCATTATTCTGTTGCTTGAATCTCATCATTATGTGACTGTTAATAAGCACAGTTGAAAAATAAAATTAGCTGGAGAGGTTATCTCACAAAGAAAGATCATGACTACCAACATATAGCCCAAAATACAGAGAACATGGCCTTTGATAGAAAGGAAACATTTGAAGACAAATTATTTCTAATACTATCATTCCCTCATATATAATTAAAAAAAATAAGAAAAGCATTTGCACAAAAATTAATGATTGATCCCTAATCAGTGTACACTGGCCTACAGCTATGCAATTGCATCTGATTCATTCATCAGAGCGTTGCAGAGCCAAAACAAATCTTCGGAGCAGGTGGCCACCCAAGCTCTGCCTTCTCCTCCCATCCCTTGCCGACTTGCTGTATGAACACAAGAAGCTTGGTATAGGCACAGGGTCTTCCACCCTGGGGACTAGTTGTGAATGGGGCCTTTCTCCCAGAAATGTGGAAGACAGGGGAGGGGGAAGTATCTTTTTGGTAATGTTTTGACATTAGCCTTTGGGACTCTTTTGTTCCTGAATCATGCAGGACCCTGAACCAAATTCTTTCTCATTTTGCCTGATTCTGTACAATGACTTCAAACCATTTGTACCTGTTCTTCACTGGCAATGAACTGTCAGCCACTGCACACATTTTTGTTGTAATTCTGCATTTGATTGTAATCATACTTCTTAATTTGACAAGTACCTAAACATCTACAGTCTATTCACTTGTCCTGTGCTTATAATCAATAATTCATTCTCGGAATAACTCCATAAAAATGGCAAGGATGATGAATATTTTCTTTCTCTCTCAGTTTAAAATAAAATCCATATTAGTTTCATCAACTGGCAATTATTAATGTACCTTACTTAACCAAGAATTGATTTGATTCTGACAAGTTCTTAATGTCTTTAAATTGTGGTAAATAATTGCTATCCGTATTCAGCAGTTTAGTATACCAACATAAGCTGATCTTATTTTAATGGAAGACATAGTTGTAAAACCTTGCAGAATATCAGGTAAAAGCCTTCAATTGCTGACAGTCATTTCTTTTGCTTTAATGCTGGTACCTGACTGGGTGTATGGGCAGCTATGGCAATAAATGGAGGCTAAACAAAGCTTGGGGCTCGAAACTCAGAAACAAAATCAAGTTGCAGATTCTTAGGTTGAGACTCAATATATATGAAACATGTCTCATCCCTATTTCTATTTTTATTTCCTAATAATCTGAAAATTGTTATATAAATGCCTACCTTTTAGAAGTCCTCACGGGTTTGGCATACCTATTAATAATTCAGGAGTTTGAAAGGATAGCCTGTCAGTGACATTAGCTTGTCATAAAATTGATACATTTTATCTTAGGGATATGGCTTTGTTACATAAAACTCATATACACAGTATAACTTCTGTGGTAGATCTTTAGCTCAGCTGTTTAGGCTTCTTTGTTTAGTGCCTTCCCTTTGTAAAAGCCTGGGAAGCAAAGGGGAAAATACTGATAATAACTACGGACCGAGGGCCTGTGGGTAGGATAGGCCTTATCTGAAATGTAAAGTGACTGTGGAATAATTTAAGGAATATGGTTTGTTTGGGAAATGTAGTCAGTTTAAAGATTTCATGGCTTTTAATTTCATTATTCTCTTCCATTTTTGGCTGATGCATAGCTCTATTTGGCTGTCCAGGGATGGACTTCTGAGTAAAGGACATTGAGCCTAAGTATTTTAAGATTAAGTGTGAACTGTACTTGTACAGTAGCTGATTGAGGGTTCCTAAATCAAATTGGGGTTCTAGATCAAATGTGACCTTGCCTACCAGTCTGTCTCAGGTCTTATTCAAAGGCACTTGTCCCTTCCTGTTAGAAGAAACATCTGTCTTTCATTGCTCAATATCCCAGCAATGAGACTGTTTGTATGGGTGGCATTAAGCTGCCCAGACCTCAGGAAAATAACAATGATTAAAAAAAAAAAAAATCCTGTTTCAAATTCACAGAATGCAGGTAGAGAAGTGCTGCAGGGATTTAGTAATTTGTTTATTTAAAATGGCACTGCAAGCATGAATTTCAGCCATCCTGCTGGAGTAAATTTTACTGAAGTGGGCTACAAGTGTTGTTTAGGCCCCAGACATGAGCCTCTTCCCAGTAGGACAGCTTACACAAGCCTGCTGGAAAAATGCAAAGCACAATTGCAAAGCACATATTGTAGAAAAATCCCATAAAGGTACAGGAGCTCACATTAATCATGTGAGCTAGGACAATGGGTGACCTTTTCTAATAAGAAATGAAGCATCTAAAGCAGCCATTAAATTTCACAGCAGCCCTATTTACTGTACGTCTGTGGCATTCATCATCGCACGATGTAAATGTCCTCAGACTGCCGAAGTTTGCCAATCATCCTTCACTGAGACGGAAATTGGTCTGAAGCTTTTAGAGCACCGCTCCCCAAATTCTGGCAATGCCAAGGCCATTATAGCTCCTTTTCAGCCTTAAAATGAACAGAGAGCAGCTGTTGAGCAAGCAAGGTTAACAAACCTTGGAAAAGCATTAGTGCTAATTTGTTTTTAGCAGTTTTCGAAGCACAGAAATTGAAAATGACTGTCTGACATGGGCCCACCACTTTTCCAGGAGTCAAATCTACAAAGTCATTGGTAAGATATCTAGGCTTTGGCTTTCAATAAAAATTCTCATGCTTGCAGATTTAATTCATGAAGGCTTTTTAATAAGCAGAGGCTGATATGTACTGAGATGTAGTCACTGCTTTAAGCTTTGCAGTTTAGTTTCAAACTCTGGACAGAGACGATAATTAGAAATGCTGTCGAATAAAGATACTGTAATTTGGTGGCCGGGGAACGTGTTCTCTTGTTGGGCTCGTGAACCCTCACTGTCACTGTGAAAACTTGGATGTCTACTACTCCTTCAAGACCTTGTTTCACCGGCACATTTCTTTTAGCTACCCTATTAGGATTTTCTGCTTTTGAAATTAGCCTCAGGCCTTCTCCACTTCACAGAAAAATGATGTTAAAACAGCAGCTAGACTTCTGCAGATTAGGCAGGGGCCTTGAAACCATCCGAGGGTTTTCTCGGTTTTTTTCCTTGTTGATCTGCCCAGTTCTTAACCAATAGCCCCTGCTTCTGACTAAGAAGCCACCACTTTGACACCAGTGCCCTCCACAGACCCAGCCGTGTCTTGTTTCACATCGGTACCGAGGAGCTGGTGACAGGCCAGGTTTTGCAATGTTAGGCTTCACTGAGTGCCAGAGAAGTTTCATGCTGGTTTAGGTGTAGAGAGAGAGTCCTTTGCAACTGATAGATGATCTGCTTATGGCTACCAGCAGGTGAGCCCTTGGTGCTATTACTGTTTTAGCTTACGTGGCACTCGATGCAGCTGACTTGCCTGAGAGATTTGGGAGAGTGGGGAGATCTCGTCCCTTTCAAAATGCCTTCTTCCATTTCTCTCTGACAAGTCTGAGGCCGTTTATTAGAGACTTCTTCTACCTCCTCCCCCAACAGCTCTCACCTGGAAAACTTCTGTTAAATGTCACGTTTCTTCGTTTCGGTGAACATATATGTAATACTGTCTCACAGAAGATAACGTCCATTTATAGTGTCTTAAATGTCAAACATGAATGATCCTCTAATTCAGTGAAGAATGGGATTTGAGATGAAAAGGACCTGGTTCAAGGCAAAGAAATGAGAGCTGTAACTTCTTAAAAAGGGCACACCACTTTGATGAGAGGAAAAAGCTGCATGTATAGCCTCATAGATGGACTGCTGTCATCCCTTGTTTAGGTTATGGCATTGGATTCAGTCTCAGGTTTTCCTCCGTTCTTGGGTGCTTATTATAGTCACTGAAAGGAATGCCTGTGGATAGCAAGGAAACCCAGCTTTGGAGGGGAACCAAGTCTCTGTAATCCAAGTTTTGGGTTTATATGGATAATTTGCAATCCTTTATGGATTGCAATATGGATTGCAATGGATTATTTGCAATGGATTCTGTGATATGGATTATTGCAATCCTTTCTCCTTGGATATACTAAAATAACCTCTGTGAAAGCTTAGCTGGTCTATGATGCAGCTGCACATCTTCCAAACCAGACAGCTAAGAGAGCTATCAGTCCAGTTGTCCTTTGCTTTTCTTGGCACCTATATGCAGTTCCTGCTTGGACTGAAAGTGATTTACTTCAGTTTTAAATCCTTGAATAGAATAGAATAGGTCCTGGTTATGCCAGTGTCCACCTGTTTGCCTGCAGATCGTGGTGTCAGTGACCAGCAACCAGACTGGATTCACTGATTTTCAATGTCTGTGGACAAAACTGAGTTTGTCTTTAAAGACTAAAGTTGACCCTGTGAACACTGCGGGCAAGATGTAACATTCATCTCCTTATGTCAGCCTCTCTAACAGATTGCCAACATGTATGCCAATGGCTTTAAATTAAAATCTCCACCTATTTAACACCTTGTAAGGTAGTATGAAATAACAAGAGGAGTTCAATGAGCTTGTAAGTTTAGGGCAAGGGTGGACAGTTTGTGAGTTATGCACAGTGCTTGAGCAGCTCGAATGCAGCCTTTATGCCTTGTCCTGTGGCAAGCAACAAGCTGTTTTGGTCCAGGAGCTGCTGGAAAATCCAGACCTCCAGTTACGAAGGAAGCGAGCCACTAGTGACTACCAGGTCACTTGCATCATCCCAGCCCTCCCCATCCTGGAAGGGCACTGCAGGACCGCAGGCAGCCAGCATGATTTTCTTCCCTGGGAACCACTGCTGGTGCTTCCTCACCCTACTGGTCTGCAAGTCCTTGTGCCTCAAAAGAGACTGCAGGGAGATGGCAAGAACCCTGTCATCCCACTGCACATTTATAAAGCCAGAGTCCTCTGTCAGGAGAACCCTGAGAGATCAACAGATGCTTTCCATCAACACCACCTTTAATAACATTTCTAACAGTGGCAATAACAATTAATTGAAATGAATGTGTGCAAATACTGACTGCAGTCTGCAAAATTTATAATTAATTGGCTGAAATGTTTGCTTTTGGCCAAATCTGAAGACTTGGATTCAGATATCTTTTTTTTTTCCCCTCATTATAGTGTGCTTGCATTTTCCTCTGTGGTTCAGAAATCCCGACTGAACATCCTCTGTTACAACTCCCCATGGGCAGGGATTTCACAAGGGAAAATATGGCATATGATCACTGGTGTAGTTCCAATAAAAACTTGGTTGCGTAAAGGAAAGCAGCTAGCTGACTCTGGCTATGAAGCTTCATTGCAAGACTTCTGAATAAAAATGTTTGAGTTCTGTATGACCTTTTTTACACCAAAATCTGACTTGCTGGCAGATCATGCATCATAAGCATTTTTTGTTAAGAAGTGGGAAAACATTTTCCAGACAGTTAACGTTTTCCAGACCTCTGCTGCTTTGGGTGAAGAATGACAAATAACACTACATATCAAAAGACTATTTTAACTTCAGTCCCCATTCTTTCTGGCTTTTCTCTCTCTCTCTGTCCAAAATACAAAAACCCAACAAGCACTGCCCCAAACACGAGACAGCGGAGGAAGAAAGGCTATGAACCAAAGCCTTTATAGGGAGAGAGTTGCAGAGGCGGGCTATAGCAGTGGTATAGAAAATACCATTCCTTATGAAAGATTGAGTCATTGCATCCATGCACTCCTCACTGTATCAGCCACAGCCCCTGCCTGTCCTCGAGTGTTAATGAGTGCTGTAAAGTTGTCAGAAGCTCAGACCTTGAACCACACAGAAAGGAAGTCCTATGTCCATATGCAGGATCCATCAGTGCCGTTTTTCCCTATGAAGATGAATGTTTTCAGTTTCTACCTGATCGGTCCATTGAGGGATACTATCTCTATGCATAGAATTTTCTTATTTTGTAAGAAAATAGTGGGAATTCTCCACATGTGAGTAACGGTATGTTTTGTTGTGCACTCTTACAGTCCATCCAGAAGACACCTTTCCTTTAAATATCATTCTGCAGTGTTGTTGTTCTTCAGATCTTTATGCAAGGAAATACTAAATTTGAAAACACAGTATTTAAAGTAAGATTTGATAGGAGAGAAACTTCTTTGTTTTGTTCCTTTTGTTTTGTTTTCTTTTAAATGCATATTTTAAGATGTTCATTTAGCATGATTTCTTTTTAGCACTTGGAGGAGCTAACCTTAGCCATCAGTTTCATTGTAAAGAGACCATTTTTCTTCTGACAAGCTTGTGAGCATCCTAACCTATAATTCACCCAAATTTGTGAGCCATTAATTCTCTCTGGCAGCTCAATCCATTAAAGACAGTAAAGAATTTGGATCAATTAATACATTCTTTTGACAGACCCAGTAATGAAATTGCTACTTCCATTCTATTTGCCCTTTGACGTATGAGCCCAGATCAATCCCAAGCTGTTACGAGGGACCGTTTTTATGTCTTCTGTCCAGCAGTGACTAGCTATTCTCTGTGCATTCTTGAATTACGTCCCTGGGACTATTTATATAATATATATCACAGTAGCATATTAATATTTCCAGAATTGTTCCTTATTTCTATTTGTGAAAATTTACCATTTCACGTCTCTTGTATATGAAAATGGTACCAGCCTCAAGGCAGGGAGTGGTGCAATGTAGAACTGTCTTTCCACTCTTGGTGGCAGTCAGAGGTCTTCTCTGTAGTCCCTGGGGTACAAGACTGTGACAGGGACTGTTTATTCGCGCCTGAGTAACCCAGACATTCCCCCGATACCCAGGTACCCATCAACTGAGTTTCTTAGAATGGAGAAACAGAGAACTCCAGCAGGCACGATGTAAAACCATTTGGCATTGCAGCTGGCTTGCTGGACCTCTCTGGCCTCCCTCTCTGCTCCTCTGTTTTCATAGGCACCAGTGATAGCTGGATCCAACAGCAGGACAGATCAGCAGTAGCACTCATATTAGATGCATTTTTTACAGTTAAGTGACACATATGAACATTTTTAGTACTGTATTTTTAACACTTTCATAATCTCTTATCTCCTTAGGTTTTATGGAGCTGAATTAAAAAGGTCTTTAAACTCAAGTCATAGGGGACCAGGGGTGTTGCAGACCTTGCTAATGATTTATAAACATGTACATTTGGCTTTGCTGAGATATACAGCATATTTATTTTTGTTTCTCTCCTTCCCAAATCCCCTGAACTTCTGCACCTCATATGCTAGAATTTGATTTTAGAAGAGTGCAGGTTTTCTTCTGCTATGTTGTTTTATTATAGATATAAAGTATCAAATACCTTGTTTTGTCTTGCATTTTTATCAAGCCCAATGAAAGTTTAAGGCTAAATGAGGTGTTGAGAAGGAGAAAGGGTTCAAGTGAATACATCTTCTTTTCAACTGATGTCATTGCCAGCAATTTAGAAGTTCCTCAATTTTTCTTTTAATTTAAGTAGTTATTCAGATCCATTCATCCTGATATTGACGTGGTGACACACTGTCTGTATAGTAACAGCCATCATGGTAATTAAATGTGTGATAGCTTTTTAACTTCTACAGTTACACTGGTAGACACTCTGAAAGGGAAATTATCACAGAGAAGTTATTTGTGGTCTACCTCAAAGCTAGATTTTAGTAGCTCAAAGCAGGAAAAGGTAAATGTACTGGTAACGAGTACATGTGTGGATGACACAATGCATGGAGGCACAGGCACAAGCAGCACTGGGTGGGGGGGCCGGAATCACATGCACAAAAGCAAAAGACCTTGAGAAGTAAAGAAAGAGAAATAAGGTCATTGATCACAGTAAGGAATGCACCACCAATTGTTGCAACAACATCTAAGCTCAAAGTTTTATCAGTTAGAGATGGCAGATCAGGGTCTGCTATAGGGAGATATGACTGTGAAGAAGACATGCATAAGGTGTATGTATTGGGCACATTATTTCTGGCAGAAAGAATACAAAACAAGATGATGTTGTGCAAGACGCTGGCACAGTTCATCTGAAAAGCTGTACACAGTAGTGGTTTCCTACATGAAGTGTGAAAACTGGAACACGTTCAGAGAAGAGCTACCAGCATGATCTAAGGTCTAGGTTGTATTTTACAAGACCCTGTTTTGCAAGAGGACCATGTCAGATATAGACGAGGCTGAGGAGGGATATCACTATTCATGTGCCACAGAAGTAAAGTCTGAGAAGAAAGAAAAGTTATTTAAGCTAGCAGAGAATTTTGGCACAGTTTCCCAGATATAGAATTCAGACCAGAAATTAGATTCAACTGGCTTCTGGTAAGAGAAATTAGGTCTGGTATGATCTTCCATTAAGAATAGGGATTAAAAAAAAAAAGCAGACCTGTTCTGAAAATAGTTTTTCCTACCTTTAAGACAAGCATATGACGGTATTTTCTGTGACAGCAGAGTATTGGACCTAACAAACTAGATCTGGTCAATCCCATTTCCTGTGTTCATACAAGTTCCTTACACTTAGATATGTTATTCTGGTTCTTGAGTATAATCAGTTGTACACATTTACATCTGCATTCACACCAAGAGTGAAGTGTAATCGTACTTGAAATTAAGGTACAGATGTTTTAAGCACAGCAATCACTATTTTGCGGAGCTAACCTTCAGGAATTGTTACAGATTTTTTTAAAGATTTGTTTTCAGCAGCAGAAGTCTCCCAGTCCTTTCTCTTTTCTGAGAGCAGATAATATTTACTGAACAGAGCAGGTGAAAAAACCCCACATACATGTGCACACACATTCTATATTTGCCTTTAGACTTCAGGCCCATTCAGACTTTTACTGTAGGTACGTGTGATTCATTCTACATGGAAACCAAGTGAGTCATAAATGTTAAAGTGAAATCAAAATAAGCTTTTAAAATTCTTATTTATTTTTCCTGTTTTGTATTTTTCTCACAGTATAACTGAAATGACATTCTGAACAAGACTACATAATGCTGCTCTTTGCCTATTGAAAAGACAAGACATTCCTCATGTTTTGTACATTGGCTTAGAAAGTCTAATACCTGATGCATTTTCCTCATTTCACTATGGGGATGTACATTATAAAATGGTTTTAGCTTCATCTTCAGAATAATTCTATTCAGAAAAAGCATTAATGAACTGTCTACCATCTTTATCGCTCGTTATTAATCCTTTTCCCACTCAGTTCTCGACCTGTCTGGCATTTCAGTATCATAGACATACTTTGTTCTTTATAATACTGCTTGCATACATTTATATATAGTATACTTCAAATAACAGGATACTTACACCTTCCTCCTGAAAGAACATTTTAATAGATTACAGAAAGTCTCTCAAAGCTACTGGAGTCCTGACAGCATCTTTTAATGAATCAAGGGCCCTGTCTCACTGTCTACTGGACTTTTGGACACATCTGCGTTTTTACGTTTTACACTCAGCAGAGACAGCTGAGTGTGTTAGCGGTGCAGTATTTGTCAGTAAGAAATCCCAAATATGCCCTGGATTTAGACAATGGCCCAGTAAGGATGGATTTAAGAGACAGCAGAAGAAATCCTTCTTTTTCGTGTGTTTGTTAACCGGCTGCCTGACTGCAGTTCAGTGCATGGATTTCAAGTGGGAGTGAAAATTTAAAATATCTCCGTCGTGTTTGTCCTGAAAATGCCATTTCCTTTCCTTTAATGTTTCTTTATTTAGTACGAGTGTAAACCTTGAAACAAGAGCCTTTCTACAGGTGCAAATGTACCTCTGGAATGGAAATAAGTGTGGAAATAACCTTTGGTATGTATGGATGAACGTAGTGCAAATATCACTTATAGCCTGTGTGCATATTTGGAAAATTGTTTTACTTAGGTATCAAGAAACGCTGTGAGTATCTCTTAGGAGGCTGTGTGATGAACATAAATGGAAAACTGAGTTTTCTAACACTGGGCCTTAAAAACCCCAGCTTGTGTCTAGGATGAGTGAGGCAGAAGATGAGCCATAGTTTTGACGTTGGGTTTTTGTTGTACACCACTGTCTGAAGAGAAAGCACTGTCACCTTTCTCACTGAACACCGATACGCCATGTAGACAAGCCTTGCCATATTGAACCCGCAGTGGTTTTGTAAGCTGAGGAAAACTACAGAAAACACTCGAGGAACTGTTTAGCAAATGTAAGGGAACGGATAGCAAAGATGGGACCTTGAGAATGAATTTGATCTGGTATGGGCCTGAATTCTGGGTTGTAGGAGAAAAGAGATAAAGTAAGGAAAAAATACCTGAGGAAAAATTAGCCTCTGAAGAAGCAGGCACTTCTGCTGGAGTATCAGAGCAGCAGCCTGGCCCTGGTGGGACCCAGCCCGTAGCTCTCACCCGACTTCGAAATGAGTAAGCTGATTGACCAGGCTGGTCTGATCGTTTTACGAAGCGTGTGGTGGCCTCTACTGGTGAATCGAAATGTTACATGGACATTTGCTCCTTCTCAGAATTCTTAAAAACTCTGGATATTCACAAGGTAAAGCTTAGAGATGTTCAATATTCACAGACCAGCCAGTTTCGGGGTCCTGTCATGGTTGTTATTTCTCCTGTAATGCAAATGTGGTGGTCTATTAGGTTATGTCTTTTAGTCCAAGGGGTTTTCTCTCCTCAACTTGATATGGGGTTTGCATGTGTCTGGCCAAATAGATACATTCTGTCTTTTTGGGGGGTACACAGAAGGATCCTTGAATTATTGCTGATCACATCTGACATGCCCATGCTTAGCACAGAATGCCACACTTTGTCCTGCTGCATTTTCATGTCTTTTGATGGATCATGAAGATAATGCAGTAAAAACTGATTTCAGATTGTTTCCTGAATAATTCTTTTATTGCAAAGGCTTTGTGTCTTGCTAGTATGAATTCATTTTGTGCTTCTTACCTGTGCATCCCTCATAAGACTATTTGATATTCAGGTAGTTCTTACGTGGTCTATCGTAATTTATTATCAATGAAGCAATAGTTAATGGGCATTTGAAAGGAGGTTACTGCTTGTGCTCAAACTCTGCTAACACTTTATTTTCTCCTTCATTGCTAATTAATTTGCTATATCTTCACAGAGATCTACTGTAATGCAATAGAAGTTCAGTTGTAACATATGAATTAAATAATGGGAGCTTAAATAAGCTGTTGATTTTTCCTTCTCTGATAGGGCTAACTTGCCATGAAGTAGTAGCTTTTCATTTTCTTTTAGAAGAGGAAAGGCTTCTATGGAAACAGTATAACTAAAGGGCTTGCAAAATGAATGAAGGCTGGGACATGAGACAGGGAAACAGAACTGGAGCTTGTTAATTCCAGGATCTACCCTTGCAGAACTGGTTGATGTAAGGGAGTTTGCTAAGAGATTTCCTTCAGTCTTTCAAGTGCTCAGATTTCAGAATTCACGCTCTGTTAACACTAGTCACTGGGGCCTCAGGAAAGACATAGAGGTCTAGGTCTCAGTTTCCTCCTATGCAAAACAAAAGGTGGAACTGATAATAAATACTTCTTTGTAAAACATTTTGATATTTATGAAGAGCTTTCCAACAAAACAGTTTATTCTTACATGAAAATTGACCCATATTCTACCATCTACTTTTACACTTAAAAATGTCTTTTCTTATCATTTTTTTGCATATAAACCTGTCTCTGTGTTCTCAGTGCTCTCACTTTCTATCGTGCATATGTTTATTCACTTGCCTACATGCTGTATTTCTGTTGTTTTGAAGTTCCCTTGTCTATAGAAATACTAAAGCCTCAATTCAGACATTAACTTTTCAGAGTTGTGGGAGGAAGGGAGAGCATAAAGGAAGACTTGACTTGCTTTTCACTGAAAGCTTAACGGGAACATTGAGCCTCAGCCACTTCTTCATAGGAGCTGCCTGGGTATATGGGAGCTCTGATTAACTAGTTACAGGCCATTGTTTGAATTCCAATTATCTGCATTAGTGGGTTTGGCATCAGGGTTGGCTACCATACGAGATGGAGAAGGGAGAAAGGTCACCTTCTCATAGAATCATAGAATCTTTAAGGCTGGAAGAGACCTCTAAGATCATCGAGTCCAACCGTCGCAACAACAACCCCATGCAAGACTACAGGCTTGGGGAAGAGTGGCTGGAAAGCTGCCTGGCGGAAAAGGACCTGGGGGTGCTGGTTGACAGCCAGCTGAACATGAGCCGGCAGTGTGCCCAGGCGGCCAAGAAGGCCAATGGCATCCTGGCCTGTATCAGAAATAGTGTGGCCAGCAGGAGTAGGGAAGTGATCGTGCCCCTGTACTCAGCACTGGTGAGGCCGCACCT
>NW_008796043.1:4447893-4459909 GCF_000699145.1 Aptenodytes forsteri
GGTTGGACTCGATGATCTTAGAGGTCTTTTCCAACCTTAATGATTCTATGATTCTATGATTCTCAATCAGTATTGAAACTCTCCCTTCTGTTAGGCTAGTAGGACATGTAGGGGAGCTCTTGCATAACCTGGGGTCCTCTGTGGCATCCATGTCCAGATGCTGACTAGACAGCACTCTGATGACCTGGATACTAGCTTTACAAAGTATCTGTGACCTTTCCTTGTCAATATCCCTTTTCCTAGGGCTTCTCCCTTGTTTTGCCCCATCATACCTAACACTGCTCTAGGAAATCAGGCTTCATATTAGCCCTGCTGTGAGAAGGGGGTTGGAGCAAACAAGTCCAGGTGTCTGTCCAGCACAAGCCATTCTATGATTCTGTGTCTCGAGGAGATGATGATTTGAATCACTAGTCAACAGCTTAAACAAGATCAAATTCATTTATTGTAATCTCCAGCCATTTCATAGGCTGCCATGTCGTCAGTTCCTTGCTCAGCTCCTCCAAGTGACTTGTGTTTTGTGTTGTCATATCACTGTCCTCTCTGCAACATCATGGTACCAGCAAGAGGACTCTCATCAGGGCAGGTTATCCTTCTCGTCTCTTAACAGGAGAGGAGAAGGATGTGCAGTTGGAAATGCCCTGTTGTGATACAGGAGCTGCAAGGGTGGGTATGCTTATGTAAGCTTTCATAAGTAGATATCTTCCTTGAGTAATTCCTTAGCTGGCAAGGTCAAAACAACTCCTGAAAAATTAAACACACTCCCTGCTGTGAGAGCTGATAATCACCACCAATCACACTAGCATCAGTGAAGATGTTCCCTTTTCTTTGGTGTGGGTGTCAATCTCTGCTCAGATTCCAGAGCCAAATGTGAGTTTGTATTGACAGCATACTCTACTGTAACTTTCTTCCCAGAAGGAAAGTCTTGTTGGTGTTTAATAAAGACATCTTTGGGCAGTCTCAGAAATTCTAGCTAAAAATTAATATGTCTGTCTGTAACCAAATGTCATGGTTTAACCCCAGTCAGCAACTGAGCACCACATAGCCGCTCGCTCACCTTCCCCCCCCCCGATGGGGGAGAGAATTGGAAGAGCAAAAGTAAGAAAACTCGTGGGTTGAGATAAGAACAGTTTAATAATTGAAATAAAACAATGGTAATAGTAATAGTAGTAGTAATAAAAATGTAATGAAAAGTAAAACAACGAGAGAGAGAGAGAGAGAGAGAGAAAGAAAAAACGGGGGCAGTGGGGGACAAGTGATGCAACACTCACCACCTGCCGACTGATGCCCAGTCAGTCCCCGAGCAGTGATCGCTGCCCCCCGGCCAACTCCGCGCAACTTATATACTGAGCATAACGTCACATGGTATGGAATATCCCTTTGGCCAGTTTGGGTCAGCTGTCCTGGCTATGCTCCCTCCCAGCTTCTTGTGCACCTCCTCGCTGGCAGAGTATGGGAAGCTAAGTCCCTGACTTAGTATAAACACTGCTTAGCAACAACTAAAACATCAGTGTGTTATCACATTATTCTCATGCTCAATCCAAAACACAGCACTATACCAATTACTAGGAAGAAAATTAACTCTATCCCAGCTGAAACCACGACACCAAAGCACTGATAGTGATGAGCTGCATGACTGAGTACGGCAGCAGGGATACTTGTCCCTTGCATTCAATCTTCCCACTCCCCTTGCTTCCTTTCTGCCAGCTGCGAGGCTCATGTAGCCCTTCTGTGAGCCAGTGCATCTTGCTAAAAGTAACACGGTAAAGCAGTGAGTGGCTTTTTGCCATCCTAGTGAACTGAAATGACTCACCAGAGGATGGACCAGTCACTGGGGTCAGTGCAAGGGAAGCAGACTCACCAACTCTGGTGGAAGAGCTGGAAGGCAGCAGTTTGGTTTAGCCAGCTGGGGAAATCTCACCCAAGCTGTGCCTCCTGTTTTGGCTGTGGTTCTGTCAAATTTGATGGCAGACCTGGGAGAGTCCAGGAACTGGACGTGTCTTATGCAGTCTAAATTATTGTGCTACTAGTTTTTTAATTGTTTCTTTCACAGTCTACAGCCTGTGCCATTTCTAAGGATGATAGAAGTTTCTGTTGCAACCTGCCCTATGTTCTAGCAATCAAACAGCTCTATTATTTCATGGAAGAAAAGCCTGGTAAGCCCTCAGAGCTGAATTTCTCCTCCCTATTTTTGCATTCCTACATTGCTCCTTCTCAAGAGGATGTTATAGAAAACAATGTTTAGCTCGATTTCCTCTGAACAAAATGAAACCAAACCTGTCACAGAAGAATAACTCAGTGCAAAACTGATAATAATGAGGATGGTCTGATGAGCAGAAGTCTCTCAGTCACAACATGCTCCCCACAGGACAACATTTTAATGGATACTGCATTGTGAATTGTCTTGAGAAAAGGCTTCTGGCCAAAACATTGACATTCACAAGCAGCTGCTGCACTCAGAGAATGTAGGTTTTAATTATCTTGGGTAAAACAATCAATTTGGAGTGCAAGGCAAGTTAGGCTCCTGAATATTACTGATCACCTGGAAAATCAAAATGAATGTATGCTTTTCTTCTCAATCTACCTTTCAACCTGCAGCTCATTCCCTGGGCTGTAACAAATGCATTAGGTTTTGCTTAGCAAAGCAGCACAGCTGAAGAAAATCCATGAAATGAAACTTGAAAGAAAGTGGATTACCTAAATGAAAAAAGGTATGCTATTGTTAGTCACTTGCTCCTCATTCATATCATGGGGATTTAATATGTTTTTGTGTGATTCCCAATTAAATAAAATAGTCTATCTACTGATGCCTTCTCATCGACAACTGAACAACCACAGTTATTTCCTGTTGTTTCCTGTGATTTTTTTTAAGACCATCACAACGCGATGCCTTAGATAGCCGGAATCATGCACACTAACACTAATTATGTACATACATTGCCTTTTCCTCTATTCTCTCCTGCCAGAAGCCGTAAACACCTATCCTGACACTCCTGTTGCGTGCAAAGTCCGGTGCTTGCTCCCGGTAAATGCAGGCCAATGCTGGCATAGTAACACCGGGTGGCAGCAGTGGGTTTTCAGCCAGCAAGTTGAGCCGTAGTGAGGCTGTTGTCAGAAGTAATGAAGACATAGAAATTAATTTTGTTTTGATTTCCAAGCAGAGTGCTTGGCATGTTATCCAACTCCAAATTTCTTCAGTTTGTCATTTGTTCATGCCTCACGGTCGTAGATTCCTTCTTATAACTTAACCTAACATTGTAATTGCTGTAAAAATGACAGACTCGTTGGGATTTAGGATACGGGAGGGCGTGTCGCATATGTATCATCTGCTGAGAATTTGGGATTGTTGCCAGTGCTTTGTAGCTGGAGGAAAATTGGACAGCCATTTGTCTTTAGAGTATACATCATGTTTGTCCTGCTCTTTGTCCCTACTTAACGTGTCAGAGTTGTGACAACCATAATAGAAGAAACCCTTTCAGAAACATATTTTGCAATTACTGGAAACTTTGCTGGGCAGATGACAGACCTGGGGAGCAAGCTGCCTGCTAACTGCTGTCTTCTGACAGGGGATTTTCTTCACTTGACAGGTCCCATGTGAATGGGCATCACCTGGTACTTGGGAGCGGAGCCCTGGGCAAAGACAATTTGTTGACCTCCAAAGCCAACATCCTCTTACTTTGTCTGGCATACATGTTGCCTGTTGCTCTGATAATTCCCAGATGCAGTTGCTTTTTAGCAATATAGAGATTGAAATATACTTCTTGTGGGGAGACAAGTGGGGGATGTAGAGTTTTGAGAGCCCACGCCTCAAAATACATCTTGCCATTGGCCTTAGCCATTGGTGAGACAACCTCACCACAAACTTGAGGCACAAACAGGACTAACTTTTTTTCCTAACATCAGTGGTGCAGTAGCATGACTCAAGATACTATTCTGGCATTTTTTCTCCCCAGGTGTAGGCAAAAGTTTTGCAAGTGTCTTACACTCCTCTAGTTGCTCAGACTTCTCTATTTCAGTGATTCAGCTGAGCTGGCTCAAAGGAGTAGCATGTTACGTCTTGCTTGCTTTCACTGCTGATTAATGCCCCAAAACCACCAGTCCCAGCTGCAAGCAGTTATGACAAAGACCTCTGCAAAACCAAAATGTTTTCATTGTAGCAGACTCCTGTTCATGCTATAAATTCCTCTTTCAAATTCAGGGCTTTTAATGTGGTCAGACCATAGTTCAAAACCCAATGAAGGCTTTTTTACAAAGGTTGGTAATACGTCTGTCTGCGGTGAAAACCTATTTGTTCAACAGCTAGTGTCTTGAAAGTCATCCACCGTCTTCCAAAATTCTTTCCTCTTCTCTTTTCTTTTCTCCCAAAAGTCATTGGAACAGAATCTGGGACAGCTCAGTTCATGGCATGGCTGATAATCCTAAATCCTAAATGCCTTGAAGCTACACAGAATTAGATGCAATATGTATAAGGATACCATTGGTAAACTTAGTGATTTGGCTACTCGTACGGGAACAGTGGGCAGAAGTACAAACACCTAATTTCCTGCGTCATCTATTGGGTCTTAATGAATAAAAATGAAGATGAACTCTGTTTGGTTTGTCGAGTAGTGAGAAGTGAGTATGTTTAGAAGACCAAACCGGACATGAATAAATCAAATTCACTTATGTTTTACCATCAGCTACACCACAAGTACATGTACTGTGAAAGCTGGATGCAGCCCCGCTTGGGAAAACTGATCCTGCATATCATGCCAAAACAAGATCTGAGGATAGATTTCCATTCGTAAAAGAATATATACAGTATGTATAATATAATAGGATATATGACATATATAGAATATATATGTCAGCTATATAGCTGACAAGAAATGGGAGACAAGACTTCTCCCCAGAAACAATTGCAAACCTGGCAAAACATACATTGGACTGTGCTAAAACGGGCAGAAGGGGTTCAGAAATGTCCTCTCTTATCCACAGTGCTTTCTGGCCCCTGTTTGCCACCCTTAGTAGAAGGTTCACACTGTTCCTCTGTGCCACCTCCATCCTACCACCATGCCACCTGCTTCAGGTACCACACAAATCCTCCCTTTTGAATCCCCCAGGACGTCCCCAGAAGCATCCTCCAGTGCTCCAGACTGGTACCTGACCCATTTTGCTGGCAGTACCACCAGCCCCAGACATCTTTCCCAGAATCTTCTTTCTTCTTAACATTTCTCTGGATTTCCTTACTTGGGTTTTGCCCTGCTCTACCTTGCCCCTACTGTGCTTCCCTGCTTGTCCCTACACATGGTGATGTCTCTTCTGTGGTGCGAGTTACTCTGTGGCTGCAGGTCCATGCACCACTGGTGCCAGGGTCAGCGCTGCCATGAGAGGCAGGAGAGGGGCCAGAGCCTCACTGGTGGGTGAAGGGAGGAAGAGGTGTAAAAGGACGGCTGGAGGGATGGGGAGAGCGGGTCTGTAGCAAGCCAAGCTTAAATCAGTATAAACCGCTGCAGAGTCCACTCTAAATCTCCATCTTCTCACAACACCCTCAAGCACCTCGTACAGTCAAAACTGCTGACTGTTTTCAGCACTGGGGAAGCCACATTGATCATCCGTAATGCATGTTTACACGGAAGTTATTTACACAGATGCAAAATGCAGCAGCTCATTAAATAATTTTTCATCACGTCACTTACAGAGCAGAAGAAAATTTGGCTGCCACATAGCAGTTTCCACTGAAGTGGCTAGAACGTAATACATTGACATTCAGCTGAAGCAATCAGCTTGAGAAATTTTGTATTGAATGTATTCTGAAGAGTAATTAAGCTTCCTACAGTAAGCAATGCTTGTTAAATTGGGTGTTACTACTTGTTACTTAAAGCAGATAATGCTACATTGTTGTACACAGCCTGTCTTATCTTCCCTAAAGAATGAGATTATCTCCTCTGTCTTGCTCTTCCCAGTCTCTCATGAAATACACTTGTGTGTGTGTCCCTCAATCTGTTTTTCACGTAGCCTCTCATAGTAATGTTCAGATCTGTAGCTGTCAGAGCAGCAGCAAGCCAATAAGCGGTAATGATATTCTTCCATTTCTCAGGGCCCACTCTGCCACTCTCGCTCACACAGAGTAGTTTCTCTTGTTATTGGAAATTATGGGACTGCTCACCTGCCAGGCACTACCGAAAGGAGTAAGAGCAGCAGAGGCACTGAGACAAGGGTGAGATATCGCCACCGCTATAAAAGTGAGAGGACAGAGTCCTACATAATTTACATTACTAACTTGGTTAGTCAGGGCAGAGAGAATAAAAACTTAAGTCCCTTGATGAGCAGGGATTTGTTGTAACCTCCAAATCTCATGATTTGTTTGTCTAACTGCAATGCCCAGGACTTATTCTTACGGTCCAGGACCAGAGTGTGTACAAACACCAAACAAAATGAAGTTCACTGCTTCTCCTGCAAAACAGTTACTGCTTTAGTATAATGCTATGTTAATGTAATTAAAATTTTCTCCATAATTAGAGTTTACATTATGGAACACCTCAAAGCATAAACGACACTGTTCTTGATACCATGCAAATATGTATCACTTAAACATGCATTATTTGCAAGTCCCAAAGGAGCAATTGAGTCAAGTAAGCTAATTCTTCTGAGCAGGATTAGTATATCCCATGAGAAGCCATGTCACATTACAGCTGATTTTTTTCTAAAAATGCAGTCGCTGTGGTTTCTAGGTACCCTATATGATCCATTTTCTTACATTTTGGCTCTGGGATAGCAGTCACTAGGGAGGATTTTTAATCTCATGACTTTTATTAAAACACAAGAGCAGAAGCATAAACCGCATTATTGCTGAAGGAAGTTGGTCTGAGAAGCTGTATTCCCACATGCATGAGTAAGTGAATTACAAGTTAATCTATGTGCAAAAGAGTTTTAGTGATCTCTGTCTGCCTTCTGTGATTTCAGCTCTCCCTGGAAAAATGAACCAAACAACACTACAAACACATATTTTTCCACTGTCAAATATTTCTCATTTCTAGACAGAATCCCTTGGCACCTCAGTAACTTCTTTTTCATTCTTCAAGTGGATTACTGGTCACTTAGGCAACAGGCACAATTTCCAATGAGTGAGCAGACTTGCCATGAAAACCTGCCAGCTAGTCAGTGAACAAGTGACATCTCCATGACTGGTAGAAGAAATCTCCACATGATCTCCTTTTTTACAGCTTGACAGAAGCCACTAAACCAGGGAAGACCTGAAAAGTAATCCAAGATTATCAACAGATTAAGGCAGGCACTGTGTGCAGCAGTTCTCGGTTTGAGAGTTTATCATCATGCTAAGCTTTTCTGAAGTGTAAAAGTGACTGGAGGTCAAACTGACATCCTCTTTTGGCAATTTGCATGCTTGCCCCACAAATCATGCATAATGCTTGGTTATTCTAGAAGCTGTTTGAGCAAATAACACAGCATATCCCATCTTTCTGCACTCTTGTAAGGTCACTGATATTTTGGTCACAATGGCACGTTTGCATATGACATAGGGTTTTCTCTGCAAGATCCCCATTTTCAAAAGAAAAGCTAAATTCTTTAAGAGAGTGTGAGTGCAAGCTCCTTGAAGAAGAAAGGTGTTCAGGTTTTTTTCTGGTTTGGGTTTTCAGCAGGATTTCCTATTTGGTGGTATAATCTGTCCCCTGATTTTTTCTGCATAGCCTGAAAGGTCGGATACTAAAGTCATGGCTACTACAGCATAAGTTAAGAACCTGTTGTAGCGAGCCCTGTTGTGTACGGTACTGTATGGTGGGTTTGGGCAATGTCTTCTTGTTGCTTCTTTTCCTCTCAATCCTCTCTGTCAACTAAGCACTGGAAGAGGCACCTTCCCTGTTTTGTCCTTGTTATGGTTCTGGTCAGAAATATCTTGCAGGGCAAACTGATGCTCACTGGCCTAATTTTGCCAATGGTTGGAAACTGGGGTATTCTGGACTCTGGTGAAATAACTTTGCTGAATGCATTGGGAGTACTGTTTCAGTGCACTCTTACATCTTCTCAATGTGTTTACCAGTAAATATTAATTTCATAAATTTTAAACTACAATTCTAACTGTGATGGCCAAGATGTTTCATCAAAATTCATGTTTCCAGAAGTCTAAAATTTAGCTATGGTCTATGCAAAACTGAGTCTTGCTAACCTTTTTACAGTTGCCTCTTACATACCTTCACCTGTTGCTGCTGCTTTTAGGAGAAAGCATTTGATATCAAGGTGTTGGGTTTGCAAGTATCACAATATTGTTTGCACTCGTCTTTCCTTCTGTCAACAAATAAGGTTAATAGTACGAGTGACTGTTCAGGATTATCTACAGCCTGGCTTCTTCTTTTTCTATGGCCTTTAAAGGTTCCTCGGGCAGGGTGTCAACACTGTAACTGCAAATGTCCTCAGTCTGAAAACTTAGAATTGTTCATGAATCATAGAATCATAGAATCATTGAGGTTGGAAAAGACCTCTAAGATCATCAAGTCCAACTGTCGACCCAACACCACCATGCCCACTAAACCATGTCCCGAAGTGCCTCATCTACTCATCTTTTAAATACCTCCAGGGATGGGGACTCAACCACTTCCCTGGAGGTATTTATGATGAAGAATGCATAGCCACTGGTGTTTTTTTAAAAACTGTAACTATGGCCAAATTTTTATATTGTTTTTGTTTGTTTTTCTTCCTATCCTATCCTTTACTGTGAAGGCAGTGAATGAGATTTTTCAGAAGTGCCTCATCTACTCATCTTTTAAATACCTCCAGGGATGGGGACTCAACCACTTCCCTGGAGGTATTTATGATGAAGAATGCATAGCCACTGGTGTTTTTTTAAAAACTGTAACTATGGCCAAATTTTTATATTGTTTTTGTTTGTTTTTCTTCCTATCCTATCCTTTACTGTGAAGGCAGTGAATGAGATTTTTCATATCTCTCTAAGGGCAATGTGATTCACAGCCAGTTGGTTTCCAGCCCTTGTAAGGCTCACACTTGTGCCGATTGGATGAAATATGAGTCAAATGTTCAGAGGGAGGAGGATGGTCTCCAGTCACTTCCACAGAGGAGCCTGAGACGCTTTCTCTTTAGAGGCAATGTGATTCACAGCCAGTTGGTTTCCAGCCCTTGTAAGGCTCACACTTGTGCCGATTGGATGAAATATGAGTCAAATGTTCAGAGGGAGGAGGATGGTCTCCAGTCACTTCCACAGAGGAGCCTGAGACGCTGGGTGAAACCTAATGCAAGACTACAGTCTTAACTGCCTGTGTTGCTTATTAAGCAAATTGCTCCTCTCTAATGTAACATCAGTGACTTCATTTAGGTGTATTGAAATATGTAACTATTTGAATACATGGATTTGTGTAACCCAGTTGGAGTTCTGAGCACAGAGAAAAGATTACATTAAATGAGAGGTGATCAAGAAATATCAAAAAGCCAGAGACAGCCACTGAAACTCAAGGCCACCTCAACTCATGAAGTTCTGAAACTATGAATGTGGAAAGTTATACAGCAAGGAAAAAACATCCCTGCAGAAATTCCCATAGTCTACAGCCTCTTGGGAATTTTCTGAGTTGCATTTTGTCTTTGAGAATTTCCCCTCAAACTGAAATATGTTTCTCCTTAGCCTTCACTGGAAGCCAGCATGCAGCAACATCTCTGAAAGCACCATGATTTGGGCCAAGATTCTCAAAATAGCTAAATGCCTAACTTGTCCTAAATTCTTTGGGAGATAGATTCCCAAATACCCTAAAAAACCTGGTCCTTACACTGTCACCTTTTTGAGAAGGCTAGAGAAGTCCTGTAGAGGACTACTCCATGCAGATGAAAACTTTTCTTTTTTTTGTAGGAGTCAGGAAAAAAATACAGGGAATCCTTGAGGAATATTCGGCAGGAGTTCAGAAAATGTGAAGTGTAATAAGAAAACTCCAAAAAGTATTATTATATGAGTAAAAGCCAGTGATGTCTGTGCCATAACTTACACAGACCAAAATAAAAACTTGTTTAGCATTTTCCATCCATATATTCCAGTGGCTTTGCACCAAGACCTCCCTAAATGTTTAAAAACATGAGCCTCAAAATTGCTCCTAGGCTCCCTTACAGCCCTTGGGGCCTGACAGAAATCTTTCAAAAAGTGCAATTCTGTAAGAAAAAAAAGAAAAAAGCCCCCACTGAAAATGTGATGTGAAAGTTTTACATTAAGAGGATAACAATTATGTTGAGTAATACCCACTGTGTGCTAGACACTTCACTAGATACTTCATAAGGAGGCAAGCCTTTGCTCCAAGGAGCTCATAATCTCATGACTGCATATTCAACCTTAATGTTTTATTTATTTCCTTTGTTTTGAGTCTTACTGTGACTTTAAACGTTTTCTCAGCATAGTTGGAGGTTTGGGGCTTTAAATATATAAATATGCATTTAAATGATAACTGCTTCTAGTCTAAAGGCATTTTATCTCAGACATTCAATAATAATTACTCTATAAATAAATATCACAGTGCTAGATAGATACAAGCAATTTAATCTGAACGATTAATTTGCGGGTTTAGATAATTAAACTTCCCTGGCAAGACTATGCCTTACATATATTCAAATCTGCAAAAAAGGAGTAACAGGACAGACTAACAATAATTTTGGGACCTGGTTTTTCAAGACACTGACTCAGAGCAGCTGACCACACTGGAAAATCAGGGCCAGAGCAGACTTTGAAGGAACTCTGTAATGCTAAAGGGGAAAAGCATCTGTTATGCTGATATTTCTCAGTGTTGAATACAAAACTGTCCTCTGGGGTATTGTTAAGTTGGAAACAAACACATCCACATCTCTGCTATAGCTCTCATACAGCAGGGAGCATACGTTTTGGTTCAGGACCGTCTGCCTTTTTGTGTTTGCTGTTTAGACTAGTAATGACAGCACGTGTTAAAGTATTGAAATAATTCGGATCATGCTGTCTCCTTCTGCTAATATAAGCCTTATGTCTTGTTTTACCTGCTTTCAAGTCTCCATGTAAGAATTGGGTCAGTGCACACAGCCCATGCTGAGAATGGTGTGCCACCACAATAAGGGAGGAGAACCGCAATGTTCAGCATCGTCGGTCAATAGCGACTACAGCTGTGTCTTTAACACGGCAGCTCATAGAGTACAAAGTAAGCTCCTGGGAATGACAGCCTGGTCACTGTTTGTGGCACTCCACACAAAAGGTGGTCCCTAGCTCTAGTAGTCCTTTTAGTCCCCTAACAAGTTCTTTACAACAGATTGAGATGTTTCTGGCGTCGATTCGGAACATGTTCCCCAGTGGAAAATTTCCTTCTCAGGTGTGTATTCTCGTCAAATCCACAGACTTAAAAGGTATGTCTGCACTGGAGGCATGGCATTAGGAGAAGTCCGGCTGCGGAGAATGGCTAACAACCTCAGCAAAGCCTCATGCAAAGGCCCACGCTGTCTTAGCCAGGATGCAAGCCAGCTCCGTGTTATCAGTTTGGATGCTACCCGGTTGTACTGTAGTGCAGAGACCTGCCAGGCCAGGAGCTGAGTTAGGCAGTAAATAAAAAGTCCAATGCATCACATTTCAATATCAGCACTGTCACATTTCAAAGTCATGATGTTGCTAAAAGCTTTCTTCAGAGACTTTGTTTTCTGAACTGTAGCTGAGAAGAGGAGAAAAAAAATCTGCCCAGGAGTCAGGCAGATGCTGTTTTGCCACACAGTTCACCTCGTGTCGGTGGTGCGGGTTTCTCCTCTGCCAACCACATGAAACATTTTAAACTCTCGAGTGCATCAGAAAATCCCTTAACCTAGACTCGATAGTGGGGGACAAAATCATAGAATCATAGAATCGTTTGGGTTGGAAAGGGACCTTTAAAGGTCATCTAGTCCAATCCTCCCTGCAATGAGCAGGGACATCTTCAACTAGACCAGGTTGCTCAGAGCCCCGTCCAACCTGACCTTGAAAGTTTCCAGGGACGGGGCATCCCCCACCTCTCTGGGCAACCTGTGCCAGTGTTTCACCACCCTC
>NW_008796043.1:4460852-4512851 GCF_000699145.1 Aptenodytes forsteri
ATCCCCAGTCTCCACCTGGACATTGAGCCGTTGACCACTACCCTCTGGATGCGACCATCCAATTCCTCACCCGCCAGACAGTCCACCCATCAAGTCATAGAATCATTATCATTAAGGTTGGAAAAGACCTCTAAGATCATCGAGTCCAACCGTCGATCCAACACCACCATGCCCACTAAACCATGTCCCTAAGTGCCTCATCTACATGTCTTTTAAATACTTCCAGGGATGGGGACTCCACCACTTCCCTGGGCAGCCTGTTCCAATGTTTCACCACTCTTTCAGTAAAGAAATTTTTCCTCACATCCAATCTAAACCTCCCCTGGCGCAACTTGAGGCCATTTCCTCTCGTCCTATCACTAGTTACTAGTCCATACCTCTCCAATTGAGAGAGAAGGATGTTGTGGGGGACTGTGCCAAAGGCCTTACAGAAGACCAGATAGACGATATCCGTAGCTCTTCCCTTGTCCACTGATGTAGTTGCTCCATCATAGAAGGCCACTAGGTTGGCCAGAAAAGATGGCAGGGAATAAAGAGATGAGCACTTGAAGCTTTGCTAATTGTTCTTGCTTAATTTTATTTTCCTGTGTAAACCATTCAAGTATAAAAGGCAGGTTCTGTTTTACAGGATCCTTTGTTTTTGTAAGGAAAACCAGGCAGCTGTCTCTTCAGTCTTCCCAGGCTAACTTCCCAGTTCCCCCCATGTGCATGTGTTACCTGTTGGTGAGTGGCACAGCTTTACAGTTCTGGCGTCAGAGCTCTAGTTTCTGGCCCACAGGTGGGACAGACACCTAATACTCAGTTGCTGCACTTTGACTTTTGTGCCTTAGTCACAGCTAACTAACCACAGCTCTAGGACATCTGGGTCTTTGAATGCAGGGTTTCGAATGCAGTCTTGCTTCTGTTAGGATGGTCCCTCTTTCAGAAACTATTTTTATGCCTTGTATGCCTTGTCCAACAAACTGAACGCCAAAACACAATAGCAACCTGAATCCACCTTGTACAAGGAGCAATTTCAAAGGTGGAAATGATCAAGTAATTGTCAGTCTCTGAAATACAAAAAACTTTTCATTTTATGACTCTCTGATTTTTTCTTTTTTTTTTCCTTTGATTTTTGTGTTCATTCCAGTTGTTTTGATTCACTTCTGCATCACACAGAAAAGCCTGGCACAGAGTACATTGGAAGTGATTTTAGATTGTGGGGTATTTTATAGCTCAGCATTATGGTTAAGCAAACAAAGGAGGGATAGTGCATCTGTTATTATATCCTCTAATCTAAACTCCCAACAAGTAACTACTAAGGAAATGACTGACTTTGCAGTCAGAGATAAAATTGCAGACCATCACCACTTTTGACTGGCTTCCTGCTCTGGTTGAGTAAGTAAGGGAGGGACACCAAGAAAGCTTATAATCTCAATGTATTTTTTATTTAATATAAAATTTCCAACAAGTGGATTCTGGAATAATCACAATCTATGAATCACAATGTAGATACAAATAAAATTACTTTCCAAACCACTGGCATCCATACAAGTTAATAGAGTTGTACTTGTACCTTTTTTTGTGAATGCTCCCTGAAAGAGGCAAAGTGTGTTCCTTGACTCTGAATAAAAGCACAATGAAAGATGATTAAACACTGATTTTTAGGTAAAAGAAAATAATATATAAATGAAAATCCTCCTTGCTCTTAAGGGAAATGAGGTCTGAAATGCTTTTGAAATCAAGTTCCGAAATCAGAATGCTGAGTAAGTCATAGTTTGAGAGATGAACAAATTGTTCCATATCACCAGACTATTTTATTGATAATAAGATGATGACATTATAGTAGCTATTGCCCGCAGTTGTTCTTCGTTATTACAATGTTCTCTTTATCACAGGCTGAGAATTCCCATTTCAGAAGCAATCCTCAAATCTATCTTAATTCTTGTTCTGTTAATCATTATTTGTTTTCTGTTTTGTGTTAAAAGACAAGTTTTCTCTGCTACTAACTCCATTTTTGAGTTTGTTCTCTGAGATTTCATATCACTTATTTTCACTGAGTCAGAGAACAGGCAGATTTTTGCTTGCCAGGTTCCCAAGTCTTTGTTTCCCAAGTCACATGAGTTTGTTTGTTGTAGCACAAAAACACAACCCAGGCTCCCATACCTATTTCCCATATAACTTAATAACTTTAATGGACTATTTCTCTGGGTAATTAACTGCTGTGTGGGGAATTCGCACACATCTCAGATGACACCGTTTCTACAGTGTTCTGTTTTAACAGTGCATAAAAAAAACCCTGAAGACTTGCGAATGACAACTGGAGGAGGAGGAGAGTATAACCACAGACAAAAGGAGAGGCTTTTGTCTGTGGTTATACAAATAAGATTTTAATGTACATGAAGTTTGCTGTGAAGTTGCTGCTTTTCATTTCTTTAATTATTACTTAGGCTCTGCAAAGTGGACATACAGATCAGTGGCAGAAAAGTCTTTCCTGCTTGCGTAGCACTGTGGCCATTGCCTCTTTTTCTGCGCCCCAGTATAGATGGTCCATTACACGCAGAACCCCAGGAAACTGCTCTGTTAATCCCGCAGGTGTTTAGCGTCCCCAAACTAGTGCCATTAGTAACGGAGGAACCCTAAGGCTGAAGCATAGTGTTTCTCCATTTTGTTCAAGGAGCAGTCCCACCCAGTGGGCAGTGCCAGGCTTCTGAGCCCATTGTCCCTCGGGAAGATTAAACACTCTGATGTGGATTTGGCCCTTTATTTTTCAAATGTAACTTTTTTTCCCTGTTTTCAATGGTCCTTGCTTCATAGGCCACAACTATATAAGCTTATGCATTTTTTACTGATCTAGTAGTTGCATTGAAATTAGCTCATCAATAACTGTCTGTCACCTCTCTGGGGGCCACTCTGTAGATAGCCATTAACTAATATGCACACAAGCAGGTAGGCATGTAAATACGTAAACAAATACCCTTTGGAAAACAAAGTGATTCTTTGTTCTAAGAGAATTTTCTTCTGTTTCTTTATGTAAAAGTTAGGAGAGATGAATATTATTAAGGAATGAAGTGCACAGAACAAGTAGTTAAGACTGTCTGTTGTCCTAGGGCTGAGCTATCTTGATTATCTTGGTGACCTGATTCTGAAGTTCCCTATATTTCAAAATCCAGCCTTTTTTGTGCTCACAGTGTTAAGGACAGGATTCTTGCGATTCATGGGTTACTGTCACCGTGTGTGCCTGCTAATGGAAAACATATAGGATACAAGCAAATGTGCAGTAATTCAGGTGCCTAACAGCTTGGAAAAGAGCCATTCACCTGTCAAGTTCTTCATGGAGAGTAGCTGAAAGCCTTGACAGCCACACTTTGTTCTCTAATGTAACTAATCTTGTTTTATTGCTGCTTTCTCAGATAGACAGGTACAGATCAGCTTGAATCATGGTTTTTTGTTGTTGTTGTTTCAGGTTGGGGTTTTTTGTTGTTTTGCTTTTAGCGCAAACAAGCATGTCATCGCTGTCCTCCTTTTCCATCTCCAGCATACAGTCTAAGGTTACTGGGATGGCATTTGTGGCAACAGAAAGATCTTAAATAACGTTAGTGATACAAAGCATTTTACCTTGCCAACACTAAGTTAGAAAGGTCTGGACTTTAAATCAGGCATGTGGTCGCAGTATAGAGCATGCATGCTGTGCAGGATGTCCTGAGGGTTGTAAGATCAATTCAGCTTTGCTCAGCTGTGTCAACAGCGACTATCTTAAGATGCTGACATGGCTCAGCTTGAGAGCTTGAAGAAATTTAACAGCTTTGATAAGGTTAAAGGGGGAATCCAGGCAAGAACAGAAAACAAAACAAAACACTGCTTAGAAGCTTGACTGCACACCATAGCAACCCGTTGATGACTGACAACACAACCAGTGCAAATTACCTTTCCTCCAGAAAAAAAATTTTAACAAGCCCTGTGTTAAAAAAGAATCAGTTGGTCTCTACAATCTTTCCTGCTCTGTCTGGTGTCAGGCAATGACACCAACAAAACCAATTACATTGCTATTCCTTTCTGTATCATAAGGCCTGTCAGTGTTATAGGGCTGAGATCTTCAGAAGAAGAAACTGCCTCCAAAATGCAAAATTGTATCCCGAATTTAAAACTTTCTACTGGAGAAGAACTCAGCAAGTAGATATAGGGCTTTTAAAAAATGTTTTGTGGAGGAAATAAAGCAGTGACATATTGCAAAAAAGTTGATAGAGCTTTAGGGTAAAATTGGAAGCCCACTTAAGTCAGTGCAAGGGTCTTCATGCTAAGACCTTCGATAAATTGGTTTCAAAACCCTTATTGTACACACACAGTTCAAGTCTACTCTTAAATGTTTTAAAGACTGTATCAGTTCGTCAGTCTATTGACTCTTGTTTTCTAAATGAAAGCTAGTTATTTTCTGAATAACTTATTAATACAATATTGCTCTTGAAATTACTTTTGTCTACTTTACTGCCTTAACCAAAAAAAAAAACCACTGCAAAATTTTTCATCAGTAGCCATCCACCACACATTGCAACATATACACAACAGGCACAGGCATTATTAGGCAACTGCCATTACCAGTTACGGGAACTAAGCCTGTCCAGAATGTTTCATTACTTTCTGTTTCACCAAAGCTTGTGTCCTTTGGCCTATTTATAGGTTTTGTGGTCTGCAAAGAATCACAAGCAAAGAAACCACGAAGTATTTGATGCCTGGCACAGGCCAGGTTGACATTTGTGAGACCTGACCCTTATTCCTTCTCTGACAGAACATGGTACATGGAGAAATGATAACCAAATGTAGGCTGCTGAGATTTACAAATTTCCTGATTAAGTGGGAAACAAAGTTAGGGATCTAATCAGTTGCTAAATTAAAGAATAATTGAGTGTTTTAGGGGGTGGGGTTGAGAAAACAGTATGGAGAAGGGCTAGGAGTACCTCAAGATAGGCAGGAAGTCATTTTTAGGGAGCTGCAGGTAAGGTCAAGCAGGTGTAACCTGGCTTGGAATAACTAGTACAGAACTGTGGGCAATGCAATACCTTCTGCAGAGCAAAGTGATGAAAACCTGAGCTCTTAGGACAGGACTGGACAAAATTACATGGAAAAAATATTGTATTGGCAGAGATTCAGGGATACACGCTAACCTATTTCAAATAGGTCTATGATGTGAAAATCCTTATGACTCTAATAACGCCAAGCAACTGAAAGTGTAGATGATTAAGTCCTAAAAAAAAATCAGAAATGTAAGGCAAAACTATGGCTTGGAACTAAAATGCATGGGATCACACAGTACTATATTTTGTTCAGTATTATGATTCTAGAAGCAGCCAAATCACTGACATTTCAGAGTTATGATAAGATGTCATTAGTCATGCTGGTGTATAATTTGGAAGAGCCGTTCTTTTTCTGATATAAGAATTTCATGTAGTGTTTTTATACTGAACTATCAGACTAAATTCAGAAGTCATGGTGCATACATCTAGCCTATTCAGGCTAACTTTGATGAAAAGGTTTGGAGGCTTGTTTGGTTGTGGTTTTTTGCTTAGAGAATACTGCTTATTGCCTTCTTTCAATGGGCATTGTGGTGCGGGAGAGAATGCAGATTAGTCCTTTTACTTAGATTTGATAAATCTTAATTTTGGCTGTTTTTTTCTACTGGAAACTCTGAAGCAAAGCAGGTGGCATTGTCCCCCAGAGGTCCAAGAGAACCAGAAACTGTAGCTAAGCATGAGTTAGATTTGTTAGAACAAGTCTGGGGGAATATGGCCCAGAAGGAAATTATTCTTGTTTTGTTGCCTTCAGTCTAAAAGTTACAATGGTTCATATATTACACAAAGTGATTATATCTCTGAAATGCAATCACTTTTTTTTTTTTTTTAATTTGCTGACAGCCAGAGTATCATGCTGGCCTTCAGAAAACAGGCTGGGCATCTAGGAACAGGTGCCTTGATAATTTGAATGACAACCTTGTTACTACTTCAAACAAAGAAAGAATAAAACCTACACTAATGTTTTGGGGGTTTTAGCCATTTCAGGGAGTGCATCCTATAGGAAAGCTTGGCTGAGATGCCACATATCATTTTGTCGGGTAACCTTCTAGGCAGCAGGAGAGTTACAACACAGGACAGAATGATGTGACCTCACCCACTGAGGTTTTTTGACTAGTTTTCTAGCATTTCCCTATAATACAATGACTCTTCTGATGTTACACTTAAATGCCCTGAAGATCAGTCAGTCTTCTCACCCAAGAAAATGCTGCTGGGGCCTGTGTGATGATTATCAAAATATTTGTTTCATTTGGTCTCCGATTTCTTGCTACACAGAAAAAAAAAGATTGAGGAAAGGGTCATTGGTCCAAGTTTCATTAGTTTCTTTTGTTTGTTTGATTTAAGTTCTTACTATTTCAATGTCAAAATACTGTGTTTATATATTGGTGTCATTAAATTGTTTGCTTTATCTTGTGTGTGGCATATATTCTCATGTTGACTTCCTATAATGTTAACCATTAAAATAACGATGTAATTATGACTAAGTGAGAACTCTTCAAAAATGTTTCAGTGTAGAAATTTTATATTGGCCAGTGTTACCTAACACTCCTGGATTCCATTGTGATGCTGCCCCTGGTTTTGTGAATAGACTTGGTTAAGTAACTTCATTGCTCTGCGTGTGTTTTTCCTCTCGCAAAATGCAGGTAATGATGTTCGTCTCTTTTGCTGATGCAAAGTGCTATACTGGAGCAAGATAATGTACATACATACATACACAATAGTAAAGGTTTGGCATTCACAACTGAGGGATTCAAGGTGAAAGTAGAATTTAAAATGCAAAAATGAATGTGGAAATATGGATAGTAACTTATTTAAACACACATCAAAAATATAAGATGCAAAACTGCTGTCTGGGCTTTATTATCTGGGAATTTTACCCGGGACCCTAGAGATGTGCAACAGGAATTCCTGCTTCTGAGAAGAATTTCATTCTAGAAGTAATCCCAATTTCCTTGTCTTGATTTGTGTGATTCTATAGAGGCATAAATGTATGTACAGATATCAAAATTTATAAAGGTAACTGTCGGGAGCAGGGGGTACCAGTCACACCAACACACATTTTTGTTTGTTTTTATAATTCTTTAGACAATCCTGCTTTATTTGCCCAATCCTGTGCATTTGTAGGGCTCATATACGACTTCCCACTGTAGCAGAACCGCTATATCATGGCACTGACACTTCCCATCAATTGTAATGGAGCAGATGTATTAGCATTTTTGAAAATTTGTTCACATTTGCGGGAACCTAGCTTAGCCTTCTTTTCACTTTCATTTGTTTAGCCAAGACGAAGAGGTTTCTGTAACTCTTGTTTTTTAAATCTACCAACCTTTTTTCTCTAAGTCAAGATTTCTTCACTTTAAATTTATCACTTTCTAGGTTCCTGTTGATTTGATATATAACCAAATCAATGGTGTGTTTTCAGAAGTAAGTCCTGGGTATTTAATTTGACATTGTACTTTGCCTAGATTCTACCTCTCCTCCCAAGTTATGTCACTGTTTTGAGCAGATGATTTTAAGAGTGTCTTGAGCTTTCTAGTGCAGCAATTTTTTTGGATGATGCAGCATACCTCCAAAGGCTGTGAAACTGCCATTTAAACAGGCATCAGCTATGTGTGTGCCCACAGGCACCAAAGAGCTTTATGAAAACTCTGGTTGTTGCATGTCAGATAATATATCCAGGAGAAAAACAACATGAAAAGATTGCTTAAATGATCAAAACAGAAATGATGCATAATGACATGACACTGAGAATTTCTGAGCATTGAACCAGTAACAAAGCACACTTCTCAGTTCTCCTCAAACAGAGCCTGTCAGGAAAACAAAGCAAGTCAAAACCAAGTAGCACAGACAGGTCTTCTTTCTCCCAGTTTTGATCCTTTGCCTGCTACTTTGAAGAGTGAGTTGCATAATAGCTTGAATGAACAGTTAGCATTTTAATTATTTAAAAGGTCATCAATGTGTGGGAGAGCTATGCTAAAAGCTGGAGAAGATTTTTTAAATCAAACAGAAAAGACAGGAACAAACTACAGGCAAACCTATAAAGCATAGCTGAAGTGGAGGAACGCACCTTACAGGAAAAGTCTGCATGGAGACCACTGCCCTTGACTCATTCACTTGCCTGTGGCATTGAAGAACTACATTGGATCTAACCATGTTTACAGTCTCAGCACTCCTATCTCCTCATTTAATAGAATATCACTTGGTTTTATTTTGTCTATCCGTCTGCTGAGCCATTGATTTAATATCCAGTTACCTTTGCTAATTTTAGAAGTCGTATGGTAAAGTTTTTTCTAAAGAGGAATGATGTCCCACAATTTTGACTTGTGAGATAGCAAGTGCCACTTTTAATTGGAAATCAGGAGTTAGTTCTGAAACCAAAGTATTTTATGCCTTTAACAAAAATATAGCAAATGAAAGGTATTTTTTGTGACTAAATGGGTTGGGACTAGTACTGGCACAAGAAGGTTCAATAGCTGTAGAACTGAATTTCCATATTGCCATAGAGTACATGGCATTCCTCCTCTGTAACTAGGCTGTCTGCAAGAATAAGATCAAGTTTTATGATAAAAGTAGTGCAGCCTGATACCCTGAAATACTTTAAGACTACAGAGAGACAGAAGTTTACGTAGTGCTTGAAAGGGCTTGCTGAAGACAGTGCAAGCAGAGAAGTATTAGAAACTCCATTAAAATATCAAATAGAAGTGTGGTATTACAGACACAGTTTCAGAGCAATGGTAGTTGAGTATGCATATCTGTGGGACTCCAAGATTTTCCTTTCTTAGCAATCCCTGGAAACTAAGTTTGAAAGTTTATTTGGTTTCCCCTTAAGAACCTTTTACTGGAAGAGATGCATAGAACTTATCTATATCTTGCTAAAGCTTTGGTATCCCTGTCTTTTGGATAGTTCCATTACAAAGATTTAAGCAGCTAGTCTCAGGCTAAACTCATTCCTGGAGCTTTTCCAGAAGCCTGAGTGTTCAGTGTCATCGCTTTGGGTCTGGCCCATCTAACTACCACAATACAGCCACTGTCTGTTTTCTTTCAAGGATATGTTCCTGAAAAGGGCAATGGCTAGTGGAGAAACCTTTCCCATAATAATTAATGTAATAGCAGGGCGGATGCATAGAGGGACTTGAAAATGCATATTATTTAAATACACGGGGAGAGGATGCATGACACGGAGGATGGGAAAGCAGGGGCAGAGTCATCAGCTGGAAGAAATGCTGGCTTCTGAGCATCTTTCAAGGATATGTTCCTGAAAAGGGCAATGGCTAGTGGAGAAACCTTTCCCATAATAATTAATGTAATAGCAGGGCGGATGCATAGAGGGACTTGAAAATGCATATTATTTAAATACACGGGGAGAGGATGCATGACACGGAGGATGGGAAAGCAGGGGCAGAGTCATCAGCTGGAAGAAATGCTGGCTTCTGAGCAGCTGGCTTTTCAGAGCAGATCACTGCTCTGAAAGATCTCAGCTGCTTCACCTGTAAGACTGAACACACAGTGTAAATCTTTCAGTATGAGCATCCTTGGTGTCTCTAACTGCATGGTTGCATTTCCATAGTTGTCATCATCTTCTTCAGATGAACCATGGGTAATTAAGGGTGAAGGACAGAAAAACAGGGTAATGATGGTAGTTAGTAGAGCACAGCATTAAACAGTTGGTAACAAACTCTAAAACAACAGTGACAGAGGGAACTGGTAGTGGGATGCTCTTGCAATGCAATTGCTTGTCTGTGCTTCTCTCTCCAAATATAAGCATGTTTAAAGCAGTATTTTCTATTGTACTTACATTGCAGAAAACTAATGATATCTGTCCAGGGAAGAAAACCAGTTCTCCATTCTTTTAAGTCAGAGAACTATGCACAAGTAGCTTTTGTAGTCTTTCCCTTTAGATTCTCCAGAATGATACACTACAATGCCTTCCCTTGGGTTTTGTTTTGGAAATGTACCCGGATCCTCCCTTTGCAGACATGGGGGTCACTGGAGGGCCTTTGCAATGGGCCTGAACACACAGATCCTACCAAGTCTTTTAGGGAGTGACTTGACTTCTCCAGCTGTTAGGTTCTGGAGAGTAACTCAGGTAGAGGTTTCATGGGAAGTAATCACAGTATTTTCATAAGAGTTTTTGGACATAGGTTTGAAGAGCAGGTTGGTGTGAGTATTGTAGGGAAAAAAAGTGGTATGTGGTAAATGGAGAGTGAGGAAAGGCTGCAAATGTCACCAGAATGGAAGTATGAGGGGTGAGGCACTTGAATTTGGGGGAGAGTTTAGAGAGATATAAAAGGAAAATACATTTGTTTGTTATATAGTTCTGGGTTGATACTATGTTGAGCATACACATCTAATACTCCAAAAAATTTGTCCTGCTATTTAATTAAAAAATTGCATAGAAGGCCAGAGAGGTTTTGCTCTTTCACTCTTACTGTTTCTCATTAAATGGCTCATTGGAAGCTACAAGAGGCGTACAGAGGTATTTATCTCTTTACAACTCATGTATGTCTTAATCCTTCTTTCATAGAATATTGTAGCTAGGGTCTTGTGAATTTCTTTTTCAACGTGAAGCTGCTTTTCTAACAATGAAATTTAAAAATAGTCATTTCCTCTCTGCTAAGCAATCTTACACAGCTCAAAGGGGTCAGTGTGGTCGTATTCTCCAGGCTGTAAGAGAAGCTTGCTGTGCATAGATTTTCTGCGATCAAAAATGAAAACCTTGCCCCTACATCTAGATTGCAGAGCAGGTGCTTTATGCAGCTCACCCCATACCCCCGAGCCTCCCAGCAGTGCATGACAGGGGAGTGCACCACAGCTCCTTCCCAGCTGCTACGTTCTTCCCCAGGGAAATCAGGGCAAAGAAAATCGTGCACAACTGGGATTCTTCCTGACATGGGGACAGCATGTGCCCAGCGCATATCGCACATCCCATGGGACAGACATAACAGTGAGTGCACCCTGCACTGTAGTTGTGTCCCTTGTGGCTTTGGAAGATTTCAGACTTCTGCTGATGCAGCTTTTCTATTTAAAGATGAGTATGCACCTAGCGTCTGCATGCTTTGCCTTCCTTCCATCTCGGGCCCCTGGCAGACTTGTGTTGCAGGAGCTTCATCTTGTTCAGCTGAACCAACTGTTCCAACAGTTAAATCAGAAATCTCCTCGTATAACCTGTGATCAGTGCCCTATGCCTGCACAGAGGTGTGCATATACATCCCTTGCCTTCCTTTCCTGGAAGCTGTACCATCTCTGCCCAGTCAGGCACACAGATCCTCTGTCTCCTTACACTTCAGCCTAATGTTACCTAGAAACTAGGCTAGTCCCTGATAGCACTTTGTCTCCTGCATCTCATAGCCCACCAGAATCAGATAATACATAAAGGATAGGACGTGCCTCCTACCTTGTACCCGTAATAACAGGATCTAGGGCAGAAATATGCACTGGAATAGGAAGACTTGCCCATTTGCAAAGTGCCAGAGCAGAACGACGCCTGGGTGTGCCATCTGACCCCTGCTGCCACTGCATGGTTTTGTGATAAACATTTGTGCCAGAAAAATATTCTCTTCACTAGCTTTGTTTTTTAGACTTAAAAAAGGAACAGCAACATTTGGGTCTGTGGTTGCTCCTGATTGTCTCCACAAGCCCATAACTGAATTTTCACAGGAAAAGCTGCCAGGTCTGGAAAAAGGTACTTTTTTCTTGACATTTCTGTCAACACTTGAATTCCTGCTGCAGCATATACGACCAGTATTTCTTATGGGAAGGGACATTAACTATTGTCTAGAAGAGTTCAGAAATTGAATATGCTGCACCAAAGGGGATGCTGAGAGGTGGAATGGCATTGAATAATTGCACATATGTTGTACTTTTGCAAAAAGCAATAAAAAGTAGGCATACTCACGAAGGACCATGCCTTGCGGACCTTCTATGTAATGGAGATAATTACGAAAAACTACGAAGCAAGAAATTAATGACTGACCAATTAGCCTACACGTTGTTATCAAAATGAATTACTTAAACCAGAGTCCCACACAGTGCAGCAGCTGCTGGTAATAACTATTTCATACTCAGCTTGCTGAAGACCTGGGAGGGCGCCTCTGGAGCTCCGAGCACCTGGAGGAGCGCGGTGGCGAGGCCGGGGGGGGTGGGCTGTGCGGCGGCGGCAGAGCTAACCGCAGCCAGCAGCTCGGGAGGCGGCACTCGCTGCTAGGTCACCTGGCTTCCAAAACACAGCATGTCGCAGCCCGGCTCCATTTTCTGCCTGTGAGCTAACTGTGCTGGTGCACTTCAGGAAAAACATGGTCTCATGGCACTATTTTGGTTTCCAAGTCCCCTTGGGAGGCAAAATTAGGAACCTTTGGGGTTTTTTTTGTTTCTAAGCAACGCTTTTGTCCGCAAAGCATCTCAGTACTTCACAGGCTGTGAAGGTCTGAGAGCTAAAAAGCTATTTTTAGTCCCATTATACATAAAATAAACTGAAAAAACAGAGGTTTGCTTAAGAACCACACGGGAAATTTAGGGGAGAAACAAATCTTCAGGATTGCAACATGGCATTGGGACATCATGGCTCTGCTCCCTGCTTAGCCGTGGACTGGCTTTGAACAGGGCTGGGAGACTGTTTTCTACCTTTATGAATAGCCGGGATTTCAGTGGCATTTTGCTGTCTAATAGTGCTCTGAGTCCTACCGATTAAATATTATAAAGGCATGGTGCATTTGTCCAAAACTATTTTTAATCTTGTGGTTTTAGCAGTACAACATATTTAGGAAGGCAAATTTTTACACTGTACTTAGAAACTTTTGATGTACAGGGCTTGGGACTCTGGAGAGAAGAAATTAAGACCACAAGTATGTATGCAAGTGAGGGCCAAACCCACCATCTCTAGTTGTCTGCTGTCCTAGGGGTCAGTTCCTTGTTTGTCCTGGCACATGGCTGCTTGTAAATTTGATAACAAAATAGGGCACAGAGAGGCCTATAATTCTGTTTTGGACTATTTTTCACCTTTCCCCTTGGTCACAATAATTTTCTTTGACTAACAGAGCAGGCGATGACTCATACAGTGCAAATGAATAGTACACTGTGCTGTCAGCCTTTTGGTATGTCTGCCAGAGAGGAAAGTCAGCTTTCCTTTATCTTCAGCAAGTAAAGGAGCCTAAAAGGTTTTACATCTACACAAATACACACACACTATCTCCAGAGTAAGAGAGAAAGAAACATAGAGCAGTTTGCTGCTTTCCCCCAAACACCTTAATTTAATTTTCCTTATTTTTCAGCTGCTCCAGGAGAATTTTCTCTCTCTCCTTATTCACAAGACTCCAGGGTGTTCTCACATATATCTCTGTGAATGACTCAGGCCAGTAAGAGAAATTAAATTTAAACGTGGAAAACTAACCTTCTGGTAATCCCTACCGAATGTGGTAGTGACTCTCTTTAGCTGACACCTCCTGCATAACGTGAAGGGGTGAGGAAGGACTCTTCCTTTACAGAGGCCGTCGCCAGTCGCAATGTGAGCCAACATGCTCTTTCTTATTTGGAATTTCATGTAATAACCAAGATTTTAAGAAACCTCTCTATTTCAACTCTCCCAGTTTATTTCAAACTTTCACAAATACTTAGCTGTACAATCATAGTCAAAATTGAACCATTTCCACCAAGCATTTTTATTTTGCCAAGTTCGAGGGATAGAAATGTGCCATCACAGTTTTCCCAGACAGTTCTATTCCCCAGTGGTGTGTTTCTGCTCTTTCAAAAGCAATGTGACGTGAGTCCTGAAAGCTATTGCTCAGGATGGAACCATTGATAAACATGGTAATTTGTGTGGAAGAGGTGATCTGAGGATACTGTAAACTTGAAAACCCAAACTATCCCATCCATTCTAGTGCTGCACTCAGAGCACAGAACTAAATTATGGGTGCATACTCCATCATTTCTAAATACAGTATTCCTAATGGGTTGATACCCCTGACATTTCTGTCTGTAAGCGTTGCTGACATGGCCAGTCTGCAGCGATCTGTAACAGCAGAGAAATTTTGGCCTGTCTTGAGTTCATAAACCTTTTGTTATACACCACTTGTCACTAGAGTTCAGTTAATTTAGTCTGCTGTTAGTAACGTGTGATATGTTTTTCCTCCTGTTTCACTGGTAGCTGGAGTGCCTAGTACAGAAGGGTTACTTTCATCTCTGTCCCGTAACTTTATAGCTGCTCATTTTAGAAAAGAGTGGGGATATGTTAAGCTAACCATGGTGCCAGCTTTTAGAGAGCTGTAGATTGGCTCAGATTTTTTTTTTTTTTTTTTTCAAGACAAGCACTGGTAGCTGGAGTGCCTAGTACAGAAGGGTTACTTTCATCTCTGTCCCGTAACTTTATAGCTGCTCATTTTAGAAAAGAGTGGGGATATGTTAAGCTAACCATGGTGCCAGCTTTTAGAGAGCTGTAGATTGGCTGGCTCAGATTTTTTTTTTTTTTTGCAAGACAAGATCCATCACAAGCCACTCTTAACAGAAATCTTTAAGCATGAAAATTTGCTACAACACTGTTTAGCCCATAGCCAGAAGAAGCTTACACTTTCACAGTCCATATTTAATTTTGCCCTAACATGCTTATCCTTGTCTGGCTTTCTCAATAAATTCCTAGCTGCTTCAGGTATGTAAATTTTTCTTCAGTGATGGACACAGGTTACCCTGGCCAATGAAAATGTTTCTAAAAAGAGTACAGAACAGCGCTGCTATTGAGATGGATATTTATTACTGATGGAAGTGGCTTGGGTAAAATAAGAATCTGCCTGAATTTTCGCCCAGGTACTTTCATTGCAAGTACTTAATCCTGAACCTACCTTCAGGCATATAGGTAGTCCTGCTGGAAGCTGGCTCATTTGAGACCTGTGTTTCCCATTGAATCTTGCAGAATATCATGAGTTTCTCTTATTCTGCTTTTTCATTTCCCCTTTACTTGAAAATTCTGAATCAATTTATGTTTCCTTATGTCTCTCTATCCCACTCATAACTCCCTCCTTTAGCTTTCCATATAATTGATAGCCTTCCCATTGGCCTCAGATGCGTACCTCTTTTTGCAGTTGTTGGGTAATTTAGGCTTTGAGAAAGATCTGAGTCTGCTGTCATCTAGTTGACCCACCTCAGATGAGCTATTATGTTGAAAGCCATCCTGAAGAAGTGTTTAACTGCCCTTAACTTCAGCAAGTAAAGGAGACTAAAAGGTTTTACATCTACACACACACACACACGCACCCATCTCCAGAGTAAGACAGAAAGAGATGTAAAGCAGTTTAACTGGTGTTTCATAAATAGTTACCTAAGCAAACAAAAAAATGCTTGAGCCTGTTGAAAGGATTTCTACTGAGGTTTCCAAAGTCAAATACTTTAAAAAAACATCAGACTTGATCACACTCCAGGAAACCTCTGTATACATGTTATGTCACAGTCCTCAATTACCTGATGATACATGTAATATATAAACTGTATAATCCAAGGCCTCTGTTCTGCTCAATGAATGGGTGGACTATGTTCAGGGAATTAGGCAGGAACACCTACTGAAAACAGCTCTTATCTGTAAGATGCCTGCTGGTGTATGGCAGAAGGTCGCATCTCTTGAGGGAGGACGGAACTGCAACAACATGCTCGTGTAGCTTTCAGTGCTCCCTTGGAGAGCTAGGGTCTACCAGAGGCTCTGGAATGATGAAGAGTAAATCACACCATACTTCCCACAACTGTCCAAAATCCAGAGCCCAAATTCTCTGTGCAGTTAGTGGAGAGGGGTGGTGATTGACAGCTCCAAAGCCAGATGTCTGAATGTATGAATAATTCTCGGTATGTGTTTCTCACTTCCTGGGTGCACAAATTTAGTCTCTGAGACTATTCCTGGCCCCAGCTAAAAACTTTTGAGAGTTATTGTCTGAATGCATAATGTGCTACATAAAGATTGGAAGGGACTGGTTGATACACTTGAGGGCAGAGCTGCCATCCACAGGGACCTGAATAGGCTGACAGGAATCTTACAAAATTCAGCAAGGACAAATGCAAAGCTCTGCACCTGTGAAGAAAGAACCCTGTGCAATTGCATAGCCTGGGGACCAACTGCCTGGGGAGCATCTCTGCAGTAAAGGACCTGGGGGTCCTGGGGGACAGCAGGCTGATCATGAGCCAGCAGTGTGCACCGGCAGCAAAGGTGGCCAAAAGTATCCTGGGCGCAAGGACCAATGCAAAGCTCTGCACCTGTGAAGAAAGAACCCTGTGCAATTGCATAGCCTGGGGACCAACTGCCTGGGGAGCATCTCTGCAGTAAAGGACCTGGGGGTCCTGGGGGACAGCAGGCTGATCATGAGCCAGCAGTGTGCACCGGCAGCAAAGGTGGCCAAAAGTATCCTGGGTTGTATTAAGCAGAGCATAGGCACTAGGTCCACGGAAGTGATTATCCATCTCTACTCAACACTCATTACACTACATTTAGAGTACTGTGTCCTTTTCTGTCCCCCCACCCAGTACAGGAAAGACGTTGATAAAGTAGAAGGAGTTCAGCAGAGGGTCACCAGGACAGTTGGGACTTGAGCACTCACCCTGTGAGAAGAAGCTGAGGGACCAGGACTGGCTCAGCCTGCAGAAGAGGCAGCTTCGGAAGCACCTAAGAGCAGCCCCCCAGCACATGTGGGGGGGTTACGAAAGAGCCAATGTCAGGCTCTTCATGGCATGACAGGAAGACAAGAGCCGACGGGGATAAGTGGAATCAGGAGGGGCTGAGACTGGATTTAAGAAAAACCTTTTTTACAAAGAGAATAACCAGGCAGTGGAACAGGTTGCCCAGAGAGGTTGTGAGCAACCACATCTTGTCTTACAGCTGACCCTGCTTTCAGTTGGATGGGAGACCTCCTGAGGCCCCTTCCAACCTGACTTATCCCATCAACTTATGACATGACATAAGGGATGCTGGAGTATGAAGTGGCATTGAATAGCATGTACATAAGTATGTGAGCAAATAAATAAAACCTCACTGAATAATGAGAGTAAAACAAAATACTGAATAACTTCTCATTCACGGAGCACCATCAATGCTCTGCTCTGAGGAAGGCCTGGGTCCTATGCAAAGATACAGCATGCAACTATCTAATTACTGGGTGATAATGAATATTACCAAAAGAACAAAATTTTGGTTTCACAGGCAGTCTGAATTCCATTATTTCCTGACTTTGAGAAGCTTGACTTTTCAGCCTTAATGTCCTTTTAACACAGTTTTCATGTAATACTCCATAAACAACACAAGAGGTTTTACACTGAAAATGTGTTTAGATGTTTGTTTTATCATTGTGCAAAAGGTTACTCTCCTTGACAGATTGTCGTACTGATATGGCTTGCTTTCTTTGCACTTAATCATGCATGAAGCATAAACAAGGTGAAGGGTGTTTCATTTCAAAGTCCGTGAATGGTAATCTTGCTGGCTGCTGCACCGGCCAAGTACATTAGGATGTTATGCAGTCTGTTGGTTCAAGTGGCAGGCTTGTAAGTCCCAGGAGATAAATGCCCATATTTTTGTATCCTCATGTTGGTCTTTGCCAACTGGACCTGTGTCAGACTATTTTTGGACAGATCAACAGATCAATGCATCTGTATTCATACTCACATCAATCATCTTTTCTATTATGACCTAAGTCCCAAAATCTCTGTCTACACAAAACTCTCATTGACATCATCAGGAGCTTCTCGGGGCTGCAGGATTTGATAAAACAGTAACTGTTAAAAACAGGGAACATTTCAATAAAACATAAAATACAGCTCTATATTTAAACATAGAAGGTCTCCCAGTACACTAGTAAGAAATTTACCTAACCCGTATCTCTTCTATACTTCTGCAAAGTCTCAGCTGCTGGTAACCTCTGCTCATCTTGGCCCAATGCGTGCATGGAACTGGCATAACACATTCCTCTGGCCATGAAGATAGATACATAGCATGGCTGTGAATGTTACATTTCATATAACTACTTTTTCATAAGTAAATAAAGGTTATTTTTGTGTGTGTGTGCGTGTGTGTGTGTATACATATATGTATAACTGAGGAGGAAGAAAATTTTGGCTTATAAAAAGCAAAGTAAAAGGGTGAAGATGAAAATGCAACCTATTTTCTAGTGTGCGGTATGCTCCTGTCCTGCAAGGTAGGCATACATCTGCTAAACTGAAACTACTGCATCTTTACTGCCATTACTGTTTCTTCATCTGCTATCACAGAGCAACAGCAAGGACAGGAGCAAGGTTTGCAGAGTTGCAATTATCTTCCTCTTAGGTGGCAGAGTGTCTTACCAGAAACTATGTACACCAGAAAATACTATTTGTATCATGTCCATTCATCTATCCTCTTACTTCACCATACCAGAAAGATCCACCTATCACAATAAAATCTTTTGGTTTTTTAAAAGAAGATTTTTAATAATGAAAGCATTAGACTTTTGCCACAGTCTGCTGCCACTGGTATTGGACAGAAATGTTGGCAGGGAACCCACCTGTGCTTGGGGGGCCTAAAGCAGCAGAATATGTCTCATGCGATGGGTGTCAGATGTCACAGAACCTTTGCCACTGAAATTGCTGATATTCTGGTTAAAATGGCACCTAAAAATAATATAAAGAAGGCTTCTTCTATTTGCTTGTTTGTTTTCAATTGCTAAGATTTTCAAAATCGTAGTATCACAAGAACTGCAGTAGGTCCTTCTTATCCAGTACCTGCTTTCTGACAAGGTCAGAAGAAGGAAGAAAGTTGGAATTTAAGAACTGAGTTGCGTTTTTCTAATCTAATTGCTAATGACAGAAGATTTCCCTCATCAGTAGAGAAGGATGATGCAGTAGTTGTTCATTAGCATTAATAACCACCCCGTCTCACTTTAGATTACATTTTAAAATATGACATGTACTTTTGACATCTGGGACCAGTGGTTGGGGAGGTGTAAGTGTTGCAGTGATATGACCATACATTTTACTGGTTTAAGACATATGCATGTGTAGCAACTACCATCTTAACTGCTAGGAAGAAGTGAACCAGCCATTTCCAGCCCTAAAAATATGAGTCTTTGTAGCTTGAACAGAAGGACTGCATTTGGGAGCTGGAGAATGTAACAGCCATATAATCTAGGGATCAAGGAAAGAACAGGAATTAAAAATCCAGTATACAGCAGGCAACATATGGACACTTTAGTAGTCCTCCTTAGAATACAGGAATTAAATTATCATTTAGTAACATTATTTTTAAGACAGATGCAATTTATTATAAAAACATTGTAGCTGAATACCAAATTAAATTTTAGGAATTAAACATTTTCCTGACTTGTTCTAAACACAAGACACATTATTTATTGGGTTTGCTCAGAAGTATAGATATTTTACTGCTTATCCCTATTGAATAGCATGTCTCATTTAGTACTTAAAGAGCCTACGTACATGCAAAATTGATAACTACAACTGGGTTCATAAGCTGCTCAGAATGCAAAGATACCCATTTTTCATGTTGAAATGCCAAGTGGAACCCAAAAAGATGCATTTTATGTATGACAGGTACATGCACTCAGATTTTACAGGTGCACCTAAGGTCTCATGCTTTCAATAATTTGGCACCTCTTCTGCAGTAGATACAAAACAGATCAAAGGATCAAAGGTATCAAATATCGCAGGGCATTGAAATACCATCCTGTAGTTTCCAGTGCTGTAAATACTCTCTTGAGGTACATTTATATACTGTAAAAGAAGTTGTTTGCCTCGACGTGAGTTCAGTTGACACAGCCACTTTACTTGAATACAAAGCTATTCCTTCTGATAATTCTTTTAATGATTTTTAAATGTCCTTGGACCGTTAGGTATTTTACAGAGCTACAATATATATAACACAATTTTCTGTAATGAGCGAGAAAGTACATTTTTTAATATTAAACCTAAAAACACCTTCAGAGCTTCACTGTAAGATAATTTATTCTATTGTTAGTGTTTCTAGCTGTTTGTTTGTACGTCATTGGGGATTCATGTCAAAGGAATAAAGGAAAAACACTTCTGACTACAGGTGATCTTTTCGTTTTTCTTCAGTGATAGGAAACCTCAGGTAAATCCCAGGCAGTGCAGTACTCCCAGCACCACCCCGGAGTCCTTAGAGTAGGGCAGGTTGCAGCAGGATCCCACCCCATTAGATAGTCCCCTCCCGCCAAGTTCAGTCACTCCAAACTTTAAGATTTCATGGAGAAACAAGATCATTTCTGAGCTGAGCAAATGGGTGAAGGAGTCTGTGATTAATGCTTCATTGGGTTATTTTGCTTCATAAAGCTTTACAGTTCCTCAATTTTCAAAAAAACAGAGCTGAATGAAAACAAGGCAGACACACCTTGCCACAAAATACCTCCAGCTCCTCTTCCTATGTTGAATGGCAAGGGTAGGGACGGAGTGGGAAGGCCCAGTCTGAACAGAGGTGGAAAGGTGTAAGAGGTCCCGTATTTTGTATTCCCCACCAGACAAATTCATAGTAACGTTTGTACCCTCCTAATCGGGTGACTTCTTTTGGTAAATTCTCCCTAGGTAAATGGACCAAGAAAGCCTCAATATTCTCGTACTGCACCCCACAGTCCTCTGCAAGGCTGTGCTGAGCAGAGTTGCATGCAAGACTTTTTATTCCTTAAAGCTATTGCTTCATGTTCTGTGCGCACTCAGGTGAGTGGCAGTGTTACAGTGCATTAGTCCCATTTTCTAGCTCTCCTTTGTTCTCTTTTTCAAATAGAAACACGGATTGTTGGATCAATCTAGATCATAGTTATATCACTCCAGAGCCTTGGGGTGGATGTTAAATTCTGCATACTCCATCTGGCACTACTCACACATACTGCCCAAGAATAAATGAGTCTTAAATGTGGTGTTTTCTCTTCACTCCAGTACTGCTGGGAAGGGGAAGGATTTTTCTGACTGAAGGAATAAAGGTCAGAAGTTGTGTGAAAACATGGCAGACTCTAAATGTGGGACTCAGCTAGATCTGGGCCAGAAGTACTAAATTCACTCTATTCGCTTCTATTTTACATCATGAGCTGAACTTGCAGATTGCAGTTCCCTCATTACTTCAGGGCTTTTTTTTTAAGGTCTTTTAAAAACAAAGTAAAAAAGCTACTGGGTTTATTGGAGAATTTGCTGTGCAAAACCCTCTGTTGTGCGAGAGGTAAAGCCAGATGAATGCAATGGTTCTTTTTGGCTCCAAAATCAATAACTCTTTGGAATTACTGTGAAGACTTGTTGTACTACTGCCAACTCTTCAAAAGAAAAAAGTCTATTTTCTGTGTCTTTATCTCACCCTGCCCACTTTGAAATTATACTGCTCATTGACAGAATTAATACAAGTGTAGTTTCCAATTTAATTGATGCAGCATTTTTTCAGTGTAGAAAAAAAAATTATTTGTAGTAACTGATTTGTTACAAGTAAATAAAGGGTAATTATGTAGCCTGCTGTTCATTATATTACACAATCCATTTAAGCCCCTGCTCTACAGATGTTTAAGTCTATACAGATGCTTGGCAGCAGACTGAGGGTATATTTACTGCATATCTGCAGCGAGCAGGGACCAAAGTCACTAAATCTGCAAAATGTGGTAAGAGATCATACAGATTTTCTAGCGGCATCGCATAGATACTTTGCCATTGAGTTGTACACAATTTACTTAGTCCTGCTTGTGAAGGCATTAGTTAACTGAGGGATAGTAGCCCACAGATGCAGCTAGTCTTGCTTTCAGATGCAAATAGTGTGCCTGCAGCTTGTGTGTGCGCCTCAGCATTACAGTCCCCTGCAGTTCCAGTTTGGAGGCTGGTCTTTTTGTTAAGTAAGTGTCGACTGTTTGAAGGGCATATTTAGAAAAGAAAGCAACCAATGTAAAAGAAAATTCATATTTTTGAAAGTTTAGCTTTGCCTGTGTTAAAAGCAAGGCTATGTACAATGAACTGTGAAAATATGGCAAGCAATGACAATGTCTCAACTGATAATATCTACAGGAAATAAAACCCTGCAGAAATCTCAACTTGCTGTCAAAACCAGCCCAAACATTATACACATGGCTCATATAGCTAAGAACCTGGAACCAGAGTGTGCTGAAGTGCTAAACTGGCTTTTGACAGCACTAGCCTCTTGCAGGACAGAGAGGGTGATTTTTTCATGTCACTGCATTTCCTTAGTTCCATTCAGTGACTATTTAATTCAAACCTGAGAAACCAGCTGGGAGTTGGAAAAGCAGAGAGGCTGATATTCCTCCTCAGATCTCTCAAAAAAATTGGAGGGGAAGAGGAGATCTACTACCACTTCTGAAAGCTTAGCGAGATTGTGACCAGAAAGAACTACTGCTGTTCAATTCACTAGTAGATATTGTTCCCCTTCTTTAAAAAGTCAGCTAGTTTTAAACGTGAGGCTATTTTCCCCCATTTAAAAAATGTTCTCAGTACAGGTAGTACTATTTCAGGTAGTTTTTTCTTTCTGTGACTGCTAATTGGGCTCCAGTTGCCATCCATATGCAGCTTGGTCCAAATCTTAAGTAGGAAAGGAACTAGCACCTGGTAAATAAGCAATGAGGTGGTTTCACAGTTTATAATATGAAAGAAATACTGGAGACGGAGAATAAGAATAAATACCATTTATTGTTTCATTGTTTGAATCAGGAGGGTTCGACTTGTGATCCACAGGTTTTGTGCAGTCTGCCAAGACAGCTCCTCTGGCTCACAGCCCATTCCTCATTGCTGTCTTTGCTAGTGATTTCTCAGGAGCAAGCTGCGAGGCAGATGAAACGCTCCGTCGGCAGAAGCCTTGTCCAAGCTCCTCTCTTTCCTAGGGATGCTGCCGCCGGGTGGGTGCACATCCAGGTATGTGGCAGGATAGGGACCGGAGGAACTCGCAGAGATCCTCTACTGCCCATGCACTGTAAGTGTGGTCCCATATGATTCGGCTGGCCTTCCTCTGACAGTAGAAGAAGGTCTGAGGCCCGCTGTGTATAACTTGCTTAAACAAATGTGAGTAGATACAATGTGCAGGAGCAAAAGGAATCAGCATTTCCTTTGGAAAAAGGCTTATGCAAAATAAGATAAAAATCAGCTATTTAAACTGTGTTTTTCAGCTTGCTGATCTAAAATAATGATATTTAAATCTCTCTGCTTTAACCAACGCACTAGCAAGTAACTATGTCAGTATTCAGAAGTTATCTGTACCCTCATGTTTAGGTAAGCAAACCAGTCCTTTCCCAAGCAGAGAACAAATTAATTCAAAATCATTGATTTCCTTTAGGGGATTCTTTGTGTGTGTGTCTGTGTGTGTGAAGAGGTTCATTAGGAGGTCGTGTTACTTTTAGCATATCTGAATGAAAATTTAGATTCTTGCAGCCGAAGTGCCAGCCATGAAGTGGAATGAGACATGTTGATTAAAAGGAATCAAGAAAAGGGAAAAAGAATATTGCCTTTTCAGAGGTGCAAATTGGAAGCCAGGCCACGGCGAAAAGCTGCTTGCCTGCACTGTTTATTTCATAACCTTCAGCTATCAAAGTTCTTCGAGGAAAACTGGCAGATTACTAGAGCTCTGCTATACTTTGGACTTCTCAGGTTTTATTCATTTCAAGCTGCTTCTCTTCACTATTAAAAAGGTTTTCTATATTTCAAGAACATAGCAGTAGTATGACTGTATTGACAGCAGTTCTTATGCAATAGACAATACAGTGTTTCCATGGGAAAAGACAATCTTCTGGATTTTAATAGACCCAAAATGGCCTTTATTCGTATAAGACTAACAAGAAAGTTTTGAAAAACCTTCCTTGCTGGGGGACAAGTTTAAAAAAACAGAGTTTGATGAATAAGAACAAAAATATAATACTAATTATATGTAGTTTCTCATTATGATTGCATAAAAGCTTCTGTTACAATATATGATGGGGGCCATATCTGTAAGTTAGGTAGGCTAGCATGAGAATCATGGCTTCATATCCTCACATTTCCTTAGGCATACAAAAATAGGCTTTTGTGCTGAGGGAAGGGAAAATGCCTCTGTCAGTCTGGTGAGGTGGAACAGTGATCTGCAACTGGAAATGCCTCTGTCAGTCTGGTAGAAGCAGCAGCCAGTTACTGGTGAGGTGGAACAGTGATCTGCAACTGCAGAAATGTTTCTATTCCCTAGTATCAAGCCAGTTCCAAATGAGGGAAATTGCTAGAAAAATAACATTAAGTATTCACCTGAATATTGATGAGTTGGGGCAGGGTTTTACTAAACTGTTGATCATCTCCAGCAAACTTTATAGATTTTCAGTATATTGTGGAGAAGGTAGTTTAGCTGTTTGTTGGCCGTGTCATTAAAATCATCTTCATGTTATATACAAGATAGATAACTCCTGCTAACTTTGATTTTTGAAAGTTCAGGAGCCTTTCTTCCTCTTTCAAAAGATGTGCAAATGCTTCTTTATGTTCCTCAGACGGAGGGCTGTTGTGAGAGGGTTAGCGAGGGAGACTTCAGAGCACGTGCCATTCTGTTCCTGGCTTCCTGGAGTTTTTAAGCTTGCAGTACTCGTTTCCCTGATCTAAACCCTCCATTCTGGAGACAGGCAGCACAAACATTCCTCTTGTGGTTAGGAAACCTAACTTGTCCCAGGGCTGTCTAGGGCCATGTGTCTTGCAGTACTTTCATGCCGGCTCATATTTCATCCGTTTTCTCTTGCATTTAGTTGAAATGTTGCTAAAGCAACAAAGATTGGCCTCAGGGCTCTCCTTCTGTGTCAGGAAGTCCTTCTGGGATTCTGCTGGACCAAGGGATATCTGGTTTCTCTAGCACATACTAACTTTCACAACCCAACGTTTGGAGCAGGGTCTGAACCACAGCTGGGAGGAAGACAGTAATACTGATAGCTACAGCAGTGCCTGCTCCAGGCTGGCAGGTACTGTGTGCTGTGTTCCCCTGCAACTGCTGGATGGTTTCTGCTATTGTCAACTTATAGGTGAATCACCAAAAGGGTGTATATACTGTCTGGCTAATTGCATTGTTCCATTTTTCTTTCCAAACTATTTGGCAAGTTTTGCCGACGTTGTTGAGTTTTTACATTCCAATGAAAAAAATGTTGGGTTTGGTTTCCCGCCCCTATCGAAAAGAGATATTGAATTCTTCTTTGGGGTAGGGAATGGTTATCTGAGAAGGTTGCAAAGACACATATAATAGCCAAGAAGTGATAAAGACATGATCAGAAATTTCAGCTGAGGGCTTAAGAAGATGTGACTCTCCGAAATAATATGACAGAAGCAGTGCTGCTGTGAACAAATCCATAAGCACAAGACACATGGAAAAATGACTTGAGATCATGGATGATGTCAACATATGGGCAGAGGAAAAGTAAAGGGACCTAATTTATCTAAGAAATTTATACATATATTTAGACACATACTTTCCACTTCTGATTTCAGACAGACATGAATGTTGATAGTTCCTGCCTTATGTTTTCGCTCTGCCATTTTTTCAGTTGTTTCTATTGATCATCAGTTACTAATACTACAGGAATTATACCATTCAGCTACCATTATTCTGACCTCATATTATCTACAGCATCCTGATTTCTTTTTATGCCCAATTTGACACTTATTTAATTGAAATTTCTTAATACATAATTTCAACTGCTCATGACAAACACAGAAAAGGTATCAAGTGAGTTATGGATTGCATCAGTGGATGACGACATTGTGATATTTGAAGAACATCAAGGTATTAAAAAATTTATTTTAAAAAGAATGAGAAAAAAAGCAATATTCAGTGCTTCAGGACTTAAGTATAATACCTGAACTAAATGAAGGGATTTGCAATCAGGCAACCACTAAGGAATAGAAGGACTTTCTGTATAAGAATGTTTGCCCAACTTTTGCAAGCCAAATAATAGAATGGCAGATGCAATTACTGTCTGGGTGTTTAGAGCAATAAGGTCATCTTTTTGGGGTATGACATTGCTGGAATTAAATGCAGTGGAGTGAATGGAAGGGTTGACAGGTCCTGTCTTGTTGTCACAGCAGAGGCTGTTAGAGAGCAAGAGTAAAGAACCTGGTTCTTCGTTTTCTCCTAACTCAAACTAGCTGATCCAAGAACAACTCCTCAGATGAAATTATAAGTACACATGATGTTTACCAGCTCATGGTCATGCCAAGGGTGATGGTGGGTAGGAGCAAAGGACAGAGTGCCTGTGACATGTTTCTGTACAGCCTAGCCCCATTGCAGGACCTGGGGATGTTCCCATGGGGGTCAAGCTCCAGAGGACACAGGATAAGCCACTGCCTTGGAAGGCAGTGGAAGCAACTTGTCATCTGTGGTGAGAGAGGCAGCACCAGCACTGCCCATGGATACCCAACACAACCCACCTGTGTAGCAGATGGAGTTAAAACACGAGCAAACCTCTCACATGCCTCATGTGGGCACGTGTGTCATCTCCCAGTACTTGCTGGGGAAGGAAGAGAGGGCAGCTGTGAGAGAGCACTATCATCAATCTCATCATCCATCTGTGTTTGCAGGCTTTTATCTATTAGAGGGTGAAGTTTATGGTGGCTATAAAACCCCACCCAGAGCTAAAAGGCAGAGCACTTATGGCAGGCTGGAAGCTGTTTGTGGAACTGTGCACCACGCATACAAATGGTTACCCAAAATTGAAATTCTCTTTCCAGCTGTGTCTGCTTTTTGTGGCAAGAATGTGCAATTTTTATAGACAACTATGTTATGACCTTGTTAGAAAAAGGGGCATTATGTAAGTAGGATGTGTCATAAGCAGTCATTACTTCCAGCACTCACTAAAAGAATACCAATATTGACAAGGATATGAACTTCAAAAATTAAACTTAGATGATGAAGGCCTTAGAATGCAATAACTAACAGCTTTTCCAAAAGCCATCTGATGGAATAATTCTCTCAAATGTGTTACCCAGTCATCTGGACATGCTGCTAAGTATAAAATACAGCACAATTACAGATCTTTATCTCTCAAATCAAGATCATTCCCCTTATGATTTCCCCCCAGCTATATAACAATGTAATTATTTTGCCTATACTAACATTTCTTGCTGAATATTGTTTTCTCACACTGCAACTATTTAAAGTCACATGGTGAGATTTAATTTTCTATTTAAAATAATTCAAGGAGGATAAAAATTACTTTTAAATAAGTTTGCAAGTTTGTTTTCATTTGCTTCTGAGGGATAAACAAAAATCTCTTTAGCAAAAAACATGGTCCAAAAGTTGAATTTACCTGGGAGAGGAAGATACTTTAAATAAAAAAGAAAATATCATTCTGAATTCAGAACACTCTTGAAAACTCAAACTAAGGAAAACCCATTTCCTGAATTTTCTTGAATTTTTTATCCCTTTCTTTCAGAAATATAACTTCTTTCTAAAAATGTGAATTTTATTTTCTGTAGTTATGGTATTTTGTGAGCAAGCAACTATTTCTATTTTTCATGAAAGTCTTTGTGAGTGATGCATCTTGAGATCCAAGGGACTGTATCTGCCTCACTGCACTGCCAACTACCCCCCTTGCAAAAGGGAGTTCCAGTATATCGTAGCAGCCCATTGTCCTGTAGAATTAAGAGTTAATTAAAATGGTTTTAACACTATCATGTGTGCTAAACCTACATCCATACTGGTATACTAAACATGACAAGGGCATACTCACAAGCTCTGGCCCATGATGTTCTTTATTTGTTCATGTACTCTTTATGCATATTTTTGACCAATGCTAACTATCACTTTCCAGTGCCTGTCTAGGGTGAGAGGATAGCATGGGCCAGAGACTGTCCCAGTGGACATCAATGGGATCCAAGCAATGTAGTGGAAAAGAAGTTAACTACTGAGGCACAAACTGTGCAATGACACTGTCTGCAGGGCTAAAGAACAGATCCTAGACCATTTTCTTTACTAGCACTTCCTACTAGGTTACCATGACTTAGGTGTTTAACAGCATGTTAGCCAGGATGTGCTAGGATCTTTCTGTCACAAAAAAGGTATGTGAGCCAACAAGTTTTGAAGAACGTATTTAAACTTACGTTGCTGACAAAGATGCATTTTAACGTGGTTTGGCTAGTTGAGATGCCCAAGGCTAAAGTATAACAAGCCTATATACACCAGGGTTTGACAACACAGTAATTATTTGTAAAATATAGTTACTGTTTTGGGATGTGGTTTGTGAGAATGTCGCTGATGTTTATTACAGGAAAATTATGGGGTTTTTGTAACTTCCTTCACTTTTGATTTTTCCCACCTGTTTTAACATGCAGTCTACATGCTGTCTGCTGGGTGAGAAAGCAATCAGCATTTGGGGTTGTTAGCACAAAAATGGGACAGGATAAAACTTACTCCGAGGTATCATTGCTCCTCAGCTTCCTCTTTCAGGCCTCTGTGTACCCTCCCATTCAAGCCTCTTCATTCAGAATTTCCAAATTCTATTATCCCTTTTTACCCTCCCCATTTTAAAAGCCCTCCTTTAAGTGTGGCTATTACGTGTCTTGGTGACACGTGGCCCAAATCAGCTGCTCCCAGAGCATCCCAGAGTGATGTTTCTCTCTTTCTCCATGGGGAGACCTTCAGTGTTTCAAATGACAAAACACATGTATGCGGTCAACAGGAACCCAGCCTCCTCCGAAGAGCCTCCCCCGAAGAGCCTCCCAGAGGAAGATGAGGAGGCGAGGAGAAGGAAAGGCATCCATCAGCCCCTTCCCCGGCACGGCGTGGGACAGCACACAGCCAGGTAGGCATAAAGCTGTCATCAGCCACCCATCCTCCCCTTCTCACTGCTGCTGTGGAGGCTTCCTGCCAAACGCCTGCAAATCGAAAAACATTTGTTTTGCGCTATAAAAACCAGTGGCTAACAGCTGCACATGTTGTCTCCAGTATTGTAAACCTGTCATCGGCGCAGTATTGTTTACATATGGCTACAAGGCCCTCGTAGCTGAGAATCCCTACGCGGTGCAGCGGCAGCCAACGCTTTCCTGACAGCTGTGTCAACTGGAAGCAGCACAACCAGCTTATTTGTTTCAACAGAAGCCTCAATAACCCCCACCCCAAAGACACAAATCAGATTCTTTCATTTTTTCGATGAGCTCAATGTTAATAATAGATCAACTGCAGTGCAGATGCTAGAATGGAAATAGCTGGCATTTCCCTAACAAGGCACATAATTCTCCTAGAAATAATAGATCTCAACTGAAATAGTTACAGCTAGCCAGGCAGCGCTTATAATGCATGACCAAGTGTCCAAAATGAAATCAAAATCTGGGAAACATGCAAAGGTGCTAATTTTCTACATCACTGGGATTTATCAAGTTCCTACTGATTAATATGAAAAGTTGTTTGGTTGTTTAATTGATAGGACTTTGTTTTGCTTGCACAGACATTTGAAAGACATTGATTTAGATTTTACAGGAACTTCTAGATTGGCAGAATGCTTTTAAACCAGTAAATCAATTCTCTCTGCATTATAAATGGCAGTTCTTAAATAGGGGAATTTTTTTTATCCCTATCTTAGCTACAAGGTTCCTGTCTCTTGAGAAAAACTGTTACAATTTTTTTTTTTATAACCACATACCAAGGCTTTTCTTGAAAAATCAAAGTTTAATTCATTGTTTCTTCCACCATCTTCCATTACTTAAAAAATATTTATTAACCTTCCCTGTTCAAAAGGGGTCATTTACCCAGGATTCTTCGCATAGTATGATTTGAAGTTGCTTGGCAAGAGGGAAAGATAAAAGAGAAATACATAAATAAGCATTTGCTTCAGAGCACATGTCATCCCACAGAACTCTGTTCCCAGATCATTAAAACTGAGGTTAACTTGCTTACCTTCACGGTGGGGATTATCCCATAGTTATTCCTTAGTTGTAAAAGAGAGAAGTGCAGGCGCATATTCTCCAACTTGGCCAGTGTACATTTGCTCCAAATCTAGACAAAAAAAAAAAAAAAAAAAAGAATTCCAATCCTTTCCTGGTGGAGCAGATGGAGTCCTGACACCCTGTCACAGAGCGGAACAATTTCAGATTGGAAGTAACTATCCTCGCTACTTTCTGGACTGAGGTAGCGTCTCTTTACTTTCCACAGGATTTTATTTGTCAGGACCTCTAGGTATGTTGACAACCTCTAATAAAATGCTGCAGCATTCCCAAATCATTTTTAACAAGGGCTGGTGCCAGCACCCAGCACAGAACAGAACAGCATGGTGGGTGCACACCTGGGTTTTGGAAGCACTATATTCTGCTAATGCTTTGCTGACGTGATTATTTTGGGCTGGTTTCTGGAACAGATCTGGCCAGCAGGCACAGGTTCACTCCATTGCATAGTGTGGATATTCTCCCTGAGCATACGTCTTTGGAAAAGGTAAGGCCTGATCCTGCAGTGTGCTAAGTACTTCTGAGTGAAATGCAAAGTATTCCACACCTCTCAGGTTTGCAGCACCTTACAGCATTGGTCTCTTATATTTCAATTCCCCAAGCATTACTAATCTTACCCTTAAGCATTACTAATGTTACAATTATTAGGGGTGAGATACTTAACCATGACCATAATAGTCTTGTTTCGCTGCTGTCTGCCCATTTGGGCTGTGAAAGCCATGACTTTTAAAAGCTCTTAGTCTCTTATTAGAAAAATGCAGATTGAAATGCTGTAACGGTGCCAGAGAACTTCACTGTTAGGAATGACTGGGGGTGTGGTCTGCAGCCAGAGCCACTGCGTGACATTACTCTGTTTAAAAAGGGTGACCAGAGCCAGTTCTTCTGCTCTAAGGACATACCTTGGAGGAGGTCAAATACCTGCTGAGCCACCTCTCCCCTCCGGTAGACACTCCACCAGTGAACATCCATACCCTGTGGCTGGGGGCTCGTTGTCCTGGTGGCCAGTCAGTGCTCATGGTCATCCTGACGACACACTCCTCGTATCTAACCACAGTAATTTTGGGGGCTGCTTTGATTAGCAGTCCCTGCATCGATGGGTGGTCACCAAGCTGCTAACTACTTTTTAGTCTTTGTTCTACCCAAAGGGCATTGATCCTAGCTTATCTAAAATATTTTCTTTAAAAGCTTTTGTCTTCGAACAAGGATTGAAAGCACCAGCCTGAACTACCTCTTAATCTTATGTATTATAGATTATGCTAAATTAGATAGGATTTGAAAAATTACCTCTAAATGTCTCATAATTATTAATCATCATCCAGATTCTGCCAGCCCCCACAGGACAATCAAAGAACCTTTTTTGCCTTTGTGGTGTTTTGCTACACACTGGGAAAGGTTATGACATTCTCATTCAATACTTCTTACTTCCTTAACGTTAATGACAAAAACAGACAACAAAAATGTAACACTTTTAGAATAGATTAATTTCAGCCCCCTATTTGTATTCATTGGTTTTATTACCAACATCACATGTTATCTGATATGGTCTAGCATTTTAAAAGGGAGGATGACTTTACGCAGTAAGGGCAATAAATAATAAAAGAGTAAAATAGCATTATGTTCCAGCAGATAAATGTATATTAGCATTTCTTAGAACTAGACTTACTGACCAGCCAATAAAAGGGGAATTAATCTAATTTATTTTTATATCATTTTTATCTAGGAATGTGTACATAAGTCTTTATGTGATTAATATACATTAGTGCCAGAGCACCCTTTTCATGCCCTTAGTAATTAGCTGTTGCTTGGTGTGAGGCCATAACACTGTCTACTTAAAAGCAATTATAATCTATCATGTATTGGCCTATTCAGACTTTCTCAAGAAGGACTACAGATTTTTTATTTGGTCATTCTGCAGCTGTTCCACATGGGAAGCCTAAAAATTTTCATGAAGAGCTTTTGTTGAAAGAAGAGCATGAAAGCCATAGTAATAACAACAACAGTTGTGAAAAAGACATTGTTTGACTGAAGTTTTGGGTACTCTCAAAATAACATCAATAATTCTTCTCCAAAAAGAACACATGGATTGCAATATATGTCACCTTTTTCAGATGTTAAGTTTAACAAGTAGGGAACTGTGTTTTAGGACACCTTCTAAACTTGAATTTTTTATTATTCCTCTTTCTCTCTATTTCCTTCCTCCTCCAACAATTTTTCTTCAGAATCTGAAGGCGTTCTCCAATAACATGCTACATTGCATGTTTAGGAGTTAGTTGTATATAACTCTGAACCCCCAAAATTCAAAGTAGAGTTCCACATTTTGAAATGTTATTAAAATTATCAAGATTCAGATAAGAAGAAATGGATCCATTTTTGTGAAAATTATTACATGCACTTTTCATGCATCTGTGTTTGAAGCATAAATATACACTAAGCTAATTACGTGAATTGCCTTAATCAAATTCAGTCTTCATGGAACTTGCAAAGGGAAGTTGAGCAATGGAAAATGAAGGATAAAACTGAAGGTGTCCTAATAGGCATGTGAATAAATGGATAAAGCAGGAGGACTTCTGAACAGTCTTGGGCATTTTCAGATGGCAGAGCTGCAAAATAAAGATATCTTTTTCTAAGGTTTTACGTAATTCAGATATCTCATAGCAATACTGGGACCCTCTAAAGTCACAGTGGGGTCAGGGCTGAGCCAGTGAGCAGAAACATGTTGAAATGCCGCAGTGATTTAAATGCCCCTGATTGGGTGTTAAAGTGGCACATAAGTCCCTGGTACCAAGAGGTTACAATTACAGACAATAAAAGAAATCTTGATACTCATATACCTTTTCTGGTGAAGGAAGGAGAATAAGCTGCACAGGTATGAAATACCATCATACTGTTATCACTAGGCTTCAAACTAGAGCTGTGTCTGTTGGACTATTTCTTTTAAAATAATGCATCTTTTAGCGACAGTGGTACAAAGCTCTGTATAGTCCAGCTTTCTGCCTTCTCTGTGAATTGTATGAGCTAAGTCCTGATTTGCTCTGTTGCTTTGGCTTGAGTGGGTGTTGCTCTGAAAAAGGATCACTTGTGATCATCTGATTGATCACCTTAAAACCACTAGCAAATTGTGTAGGTTTTTTTGTTCTCTAATTGATCTAGCCTCTCGTGAGTCAGAGAAAGTGGATCTTTTGATTTTTCTTTTTTGGTAGCTGCAGCCTTGTTTCTGATATCTGCAACTTCTGTGGCCTGCTGTTCTTGTTTTATCTTTCTGGTCTGAATTACACAGTTGCTTTTGTTGTAATTTAACTGACTTAAGAATCTGGTTTCATGGACACCGCCAAACAGAGTGAAGTCTCCAGTTCCAAGGGAATGCAGCTGGGCCATACAAAGGTGCTATATCCATGTTTGTTATTCTAATAACAGAATATTTTCCCAAACCAATGGTGTTAGAGACGACAAAAAAATTGGGTACATAATAGGTACAATCTAGTGGATTGTTTGCAAAAAAATTGGGTATAGTCAAATCCATAATAGGTACAATCTAGTGGATTGTTTGGATATGAGGATTTCTTGTTCACTGAAATCTGCCACTAACATTAGTGTAACTGACTGCTTAATTTATGGGGACAGGGCTGGCATTTAGGAAGATCGAGGGAATTATATGCATAGTATCTCTGTTAGCCTTCCTGGCAGCATACATATACTAAAAGCATGGCACAGTAGTGTAACAAACACCTTGAAAAGTCTTATGTGTTGGGTCTGGCTTAGATGGAGTTAATTTTCCCCAACAGCAGCCCTCATAGTGCTGTGCTTTGTATTGGTAACTAGAAAGGTGGTGATAACACACAAGTGTTTTGGCTACTGCTGAGCAGTGCTCACAGCATCAAGGCTGTCATTGGTAACTGAAAGGTGTTGATAACACACAAGTGTTTTGGCTACTGCTGAGCAGTGCTCGCACAGCATCAAGGCTGTCTCTCCAACATTCCCCCCTGATGTTTGTCTTCCGGAGCAACCGCTACGCGTACTGAAGCCCTACTTCCTGGGGAGCGGCTGGACATTGCCTGCTGATGGGAATTAGAGACTAAATCTTTTGTTTTCTTTTGCTTCCATGCACAGCCTTTGCTTTTGCTTTATTAAACTGCCTTTATCTTGACCCACGAGTTGTTTTCCATCTTATTTTCTCCCCCGCCGTCCTGCTGAGGAGGGGAGTGATAGAGTGGCTTGGTGAACACCTGGCGTCCAGCCAAGGTCAACCCACCACATCTTGTTGCAGGAGCTGTCTATTGCCTGTACCAATAGATGTGTGAAATTGTGTTATGCTCAGCTATGGTTACAAGCTGTGTGCTGTTTTTCTTGGCATGCTGAAAATCCGCCCTCTGGAATGTCACTGCCTGCACACCAGGCAAGATCCACTAAGGTCTTGTGGCTCCCCTGGCAATCGGCTGTCTTAAAATACAGCAGGGAGAAACATGGAGCAAGCACAGAAGATTTACATAAAATAAACCTAAAATCTTAAGACGCTGAAATCAGCACAACACTTGTGAGGGTCCAGCACTATCTCGTTTCTAAAACCTGCACTCATCAAGCTGGGTATCTCAGAAAGCTGAGAACTGAAATTGCACAGATGCCCTATTATGACACAAAATTGTTGCTTTGACAGTAAGGAAATGTTAACTCTCCCTTAAAAGGCTATGCAGGTGCAGGTTTCATGGGAAGGCTTACTCACAGTAAACTTCAGTTCAAGTTTCTCACTCAGCTGGTCTTTCTGTCCATCATATACGAAGAAACACCCATATGAAGAGCTCTTTTAACCCATAATGAAAAAGGATCTGCTTAACTTAATATGTCATCACAAGCACAAGTAAACTGACAAGGAATGTATTCAGAGTGGAAATGAGAAGGTTTGTAAAGAGCAGAGCACTGAAATTCAGACATAGCCTGCTAGGAGGGGCAGTGCAGATGGAAAACTTGAACAAGTTTTATGATGAGACTCATGAAAAGTATTTAAGGCAAATGCTGTCCATGATAACAAGGACATACAGACACAATGAGCCAGGATGTCCCTTCCCTCAAGTTTTCAAACTACATTTTTAAATATGTACTCTCACCTTGAAGTAGTTCCGGAGCAGAGACTAGATTCATTTCTGAAGCTTGGCAGACTCCCTCATTTAAAACTGATAATATTCTGTGTGCCCATAGGCATAACTAAAAAAGTTATGAATCAGTTTTCAGAGGGTTAGGTAAGAAGAATGGCAGCTGAAAAGAACGTGTTAAAGTCCTTTCCTCTTTGTGCAAGGCTAAGCAACACTGCTTGTGATCATTTATTTAGGTTGTGTCATTATGGGATCCAAGTTAAATGCAGAACTTTTGACAAGGCTGAGCAGCTCATATGCTCCCCAGGATGTCTGCTGTTTCTAATCTAGCTGCTACCATCTGGGCACTGTGAACAAACAAATGCACGAGCTAAGCCAGGTGGGTCTTACGCCACTTCCAACAAAACACCTCTAAAGTGAAACATGGCAAAGTATACAATTTCTTTTTCATTAAATTTGAATGGATGCATACAGCTATAGGCCATACCCTGAAGTCTTATAATAGCAAAATCCCTTTTGAAGTTGTCCAGCAGCAATTTACACTGTCAGCAGTTTTCACGGATTTTTAGTCATCCTTTCCTCAGGCGTTGACTCGAATGAGAGCTTGCCTGAGGAAAGATCTGAATGTGGTCTTTGCTGATTAAGTGAGAGGTCATTACTACTGTGAGCCATGAAATGAACAGTTCTCACTGGGCTGGATTTTTTAGAACTTACACAGCTGTTGCCTCTCCACATATTTTTATGTGCGTATATATATATATAAAAAAAAATAAGCATTTGTCAGAGTCCTGCTCTATAGCAAGGAGCAGATACAAAGCAAGACTCCATGATGTTTAGAGTACTGCTGGCTTTCATATCAGGATCTTCCTGAGTCCTAAGGAGAGTTTTTATGAAACCAGTTCTTCTCACCCTTGAAAATTGCACCTTATACTCTGGTCAAGATCAGGGACACGTTGATATAAGGGAGACCAGGGTAGACATATTTAGGAAGGATGTGATCATTCTGCTTTTGCTTAACTTCATCAGTGCTTTGGATGTCTTTCTGTCTTACTTTTCTTTTGTTTGGTTGATGATATACTTTGGTTGGAGATATACTCAAGACTATAGCTTGATATAATTCCTGTGAGTAACTTACAGTAAAGTTATTACATGGTTTTCGTGTGTCCTGTAAAAAAAAGCAATAACAAAATGTTTTCAATGTATCATTAATTCAGTTTATTATAACCATAAAATGTATTGACTAGCAGTAGTATTAGGTCTATGTTTTTCCACCCATTTTTCTTACTACTGCAATAATGCTTCAGCAAAACTACTTCTTTTTCTCCTTCATGCTGCATACTTCCTGCACATTCATTCTTCTGCTAATATAAGGGGGGGAGTTATGATGCTGAAAGCAAAACTTTCACCGTCTGATTTTTCATACTGAAAAGGCTGTATTATTTATTTGCTGTCTTCATTAGTGTAACTGAAAAAGGATTAAAAAGGTACAAGTTGCTAGCAAAGGGCAAAAGCAAGAACTATCCATAAATCAGTAAAGGCTTGATGACCTTTAAATTATTTATTTTTAATTATTATAGTTAATAATAATTTAATGTAGCCTAGAATAAATGAATTGATTATTATTGATTTTTGTGATGACTTCAGAACAGCGAACTCTCACCCTGGCTTAACAAATTGACTGATAAACTGACTACATTGTTAAACATTAGCCTGGAAGTAAAAGATAAGAAAGCACATGCTTTGTCCTCTGATCAAGGAAGTTGTCAGTCAAAGCTGCAGAAATATAGCTGAGGAGTTTAAGAACAGAGGGAACATAAGTTCAAGACCCAGGAGGGGAAACATAAGACCAGACAATATGCCAATTAATGGAATTAAACCAAAAAGATTTAAAAGGGGTTTCCCTCAGGAGACAGCATGAAAGAAAACACAACAGTTAATTCAATAAGGACAAAAGCACAAATGAGCTAACTATGAAAGGATCAGAATATTTACAGATGATGGTGTCTGAAGAATTAAGGAACACTAGCTTGCAATTACTGTGAATTTATTATGCCCCAGTAGCATGTTCTAATTTGGTCTCGTCTATCCTCTGAACAAATATGCTCATCCTTAAATTCCTGAGCAAAATAAATAATCCCTTTCTAGTTGCAGTCAGACTATGAAACTGATTATGATCAGCAAAAATTCAAAGACTACAACAAACAAAGGCAACTTCACTGAAGTTTCCTGTCCATCATCTGTATCAGCCTTTGCAGACTTCACAGCAATTTAAGGTTTATTTTAGCAATGTTGTGTTCGTAAAGCCCATGAGCAATACAGGTCCTCACGCTCCCCTTCCCATGCAATGCAAGGCAGAGAAGGGTAAGACAGAGGGAACAGCACAGAAAGTCTCCTTTTACGTGCTGGACTCCGGCAGGCGTGGGTGTGAAGGTGCACATGCAGACAGGAGTTGTTCCTTGTGCTGGGTTTATTGCTGAGGAAGCCAGGACCTCATCCCAGGAAGGATGTCTCGCCACCTAACAAGAGATGCCTTTCAGAGGAGTTTCACAGACTCTGGGAGGACCATCCCTGGTTTTAGCAAATATCTGAGACTCACAAATCATATTTTACCTTACACATTGTGGAGATATATTAAACTAGAAAAGGGGAGATAATAAAAGGAAAGTAGGAAAAAGTTTTAGTGTCTCTGTGATTGAGATTCAAAGGGCTTCAAATATTTCAACTTTACAGAACTGTACATTCAGAAATCTGCGTGAACCAGCATCCTTCCCAAGGTGAAAACTCATGCCGAGGTATACAGAAGATCCCACAAATACAACGCCCCAGCAGCCACATCCCTTGGTGAACCACAGAGCTCTGAATTGAAAGGGAGACGGCCCTCAGTGGCCCCTCCAGGACAGAGAAGCATGCTGTCAGTGAGCCTCACTCCCCTCTCTCTCATTTTGGAGGGCGAAAATTTCACTCCTTTTTGCTTCTGGCTTCCCACCCTATCCCATGTCAGGCTGGTCCAAAGCAGATCAGAACTCTCAATTACTCGTCAGCGTGGTGCTAATTGCTCATCTGCATGTCCTTAACAGTGTTGCTTGCTCTCCATTGGAGGGAAAGTGTTAGTGAGCTGGACTGTCAGCTCTGGTGAAGCCTCAGCATCCCATTTTGGAAGGCAGGACTGGGGAGTTTGGTACAACAGAGGTGGCTTTCTGTTCTCTACTGCCACAGCCTCATCCCAGCTACCAGCAAGGACCAGGGGACCAGCATCAGAGGGTTTCTAAGCCTGCCTTTTCTTTGTTTTGTGAACTCCTGTTGTCATTCTGTTTCCAGTTTTGCAATACAGAGCTTGCCCCTTTTCTTGCTGGAATGCAGCTTGTTTTGTATCCAATGTTTGAAGAAAAGGCAGGAAAATGTAAGCTGCCTGAGGTAATTCTGCTCCTCCGGTGTTAACAAATCCAAATATGCTGGCATAGCAAATCCAGACAAATTTGTAAATGCGAGGAGTTGGAAATCTCATGTTGTCGGGGTCAATTTGCTACCACGACATTTCCAGGACCAGGGGAGAATTTCCCCAGCAGTAATTAAGCTGTGCCTCTCTGTACAGGGACAGGCAAAGGGAAGATCACACAGTCTTAGGAAACCCTGTACTGTCACAGGCAGGTACTCTGCCCTCACATCAGGTATTTCTCTGTTCTAACAACTATACTTCTACCACTTCCCCAAAAAGAATTGCAAAGCCGTTACTCTGTTATGAACTAATAATTTACCAAATTAATTCCAATAAATCAAATCCCTACTGAGTCATGTGCAGAGCGGTGTGGGTGGATGGTAGAAGAGGGGAAGAGGAAATATTGGTACTCATAAATTTAAAAAAGAGCAAATTGATATTTTTTAATTTGTTTAAACAAAAATTGCTCCCTAGATGGAACACTGTGCTGTGTTTTGCCTGAAGCAAATGTTTATGGCTGAGGTATAAAATAGAAGTTTGTGACATCTCATAGCACTGCACATGCACACACAGACACACAGACACACACACAAGCCAGTTTCTGTCCAGTTGATTTACGTCAGGTTAAATCTCTGCTGTCTCAGCTGTTAGTGGGTGTCTTGGGAGACATCAGGTTTGAAAAGGTCCTTCATCTAATGCTATCTTGTGTCAGCTTGTTATGATGATGTGTGGTCTGCTTTTGTTATGCCCTCCATGGCACCCATCAGTACTTCAGGTAACAGCACAGGGAACAAAAACTAGAGTAGTCATGTCCAGAGGAGGTATTTTAATGGCAACTCTAAAAGCAGAAACGGTGCTTTGTTTTATCAGAAGAAGATTCAAACAAGTGCTGAACCTTATCCTAGCTGTGTATCTTTATAGGCAATGCTATACTGAAAGAACTCAATAATCACCAGTGTCATTCTGCAGAAACATGAATGATATAAGCGCCATCAAGAACTCACCTTATTTATTTTTCCCTTTTACATCACCTATGGAGAAAGTGAAGACTTACTGCTTTTACAACTTTTTTCCTAATGTATACTGTATAGCAAATGATCATTACATGGAGCAGTGCCAGCTTGTGGTTCTGCAAATTGCAAATGTTGCAGAAGAGTTGTTCATCAGTTGTCTTGGTCAGTGTTGCAAAACTCATTTTCTTTTTATATTAAGGGAAGTACTCACTGCTTTGACACAACCTAAGCTGTTTTGCCTGCACTATGTAATAATGAGTTTAGTCACTAAGGTATGATCTTAATAAGAAAAACAGGCAGAATAATAATTCAGAGATTGTGCTGACTGTGGTCTCCATATAGATTTTGAACTGCCTCTGGGGCTGTTGGTGTACAAAAAATCTATGCTGTAAAGGTGTGTAAGGTGGAGATTGTGTCTTGTTCTAAAGTCCACATAGATTTTGAACTGCCTCTGGGGCTGTTGTGTACAGAAAAATCTATGCTGTAAAGGTGTGTAAGGTGGAGATTGTGTCTTGTTCTAAAATTGTCTCCTGAAAGTCCCAAAGTTCAGCTTGTGCTCAGGGCTGCCCCCTCCCGATAAACGGAGTCTGTTTCCACCCTGCCCAGAATCACACGTGGCAACTGGGTGCCAAGAAATGAGCGAGAGCCTTGCAGTGGGGAAAGGCTCCTCAAAGAGTTTTGAGGTTGCGATGTGGGCTGAATGCAAAGTGGCTCTGACTGACAGATCCATTACCATTGAAGGCTCGGGAGGCCAACCAAAACTCCCAAGTTAGGGCACTGAAAGGTATTTATTTCCCTCTACCCTTCTCTCTCACACTCATGCATACACATTCTGTTTATAAGAACAATCAGCAAGACACCCCTCTGCAGGTGTGTCTTTGGGAGTGGGGATCACACTACGCTTTCAAAATGTCTTGTTTCTTCCTGGGAAGTCTTTTCATTTTTTCCTTTCTTTTAACACCATAATGACATTATTTACTATTGATAGTAAGGATAACACAGGCAGCACCAGACAAGACAAACCTAGGAAAATCCCTTGTGCAAATGCATGTGGTTGGAAAGATGAAGAGGCTTTGCATGAATGATGAAGGGACACGTCCTTCATTCCAGATGCTTTAGACCAATGTGTAGGACGTAAGTTTCGCTCCATGAGAATTTTAATTTCTGTTCTGAAAGCAGAGAACTTCAAAATACATTACAAAGGAAAGTGTCTTTCTTGAAGTGAAGTGTATGAGTCACGTGAGACTGAAAATAAAAATTGCTCCCATCCATTACTGCTTCTTAGGGGGAACCCACAAAGCCACCCACCCCCTTGAACAAGGTAAGCAGCATGTGAAATTTCCTCAAGCTGCTACTTTACAGAACTCTCCTCTGGCTCAGGTAGCTGTGCTCTTCCTCCTTGCTCACCAAAGGCAGTGGTTGATATTCTCCAAAATGCAATGGCTGGAGCCCAAGAAACCTAGCAAATGGGTTCTAACAAAACGGTTGCCCAAGAAACCACGTCTCCTGGCAGCATTTCTCTCCAACAGCAACAACAAGGAACCTGAGGTAGGAGGCCCGTTTTTGTACCCATCCTCAGGGGATATCAGTCAAATGACTTATTTATTTTGCTGAGGTCAGGAGGTGATGGTGTTTTGCATACTGGACTATTTTTTTGGTTGTTCTAGGTTACTGAATAGAGTGACTTTCCTAACTGACTGTTCAAGCCTTCAGATCGTTACCTGTTACAAATCCGATTCTCAATTCTTTCCCAATTTATGTTAGAATAAGTCACAATTAAGCCTAAAACCCTTAGTATAGTAAAAAGCAAAGCAAGTTCAACACATGAAGCATTCTGCAAGCATTGTCCCAACTGCAAATTAGTTCTGGTTCATGAAGGGCTCTCTGGAATAGCAGCTGAATTACAAATCTTTGTAAGTAGGATAGTGATCAGCACCTGTTCAGAGGCGTAGCAGTTGCCAATGGAGTCTTTCTGTTCTACAAATAACTGCGTACTCATAAATGCATGTTCTCCTCTCCCTGTTGTCAAAGGCAATGAGAAACTGCAAAGCAATGAATTTTCATCAGTCACTTGCATTTCGATGCCTGTTGCCAAATGTCTGTCAGTCAGTTCTGGGCAAGGGCAGGAAAGAGAAGCCGTCTGGCAGATGGGGGAGCAGATGGGGGAGAGTGGGAGAGGAGCCACCCACCCCACCAAATTGCAGGCAGCAGCCACAGCCGCAGCAGGATTGCTGCCTTCTGGAGGCAGGGTGTTTTGTTGTGCTTTTTAGGGTTTTGGGTTTTTTAACAGATACGGGCCGCATCACCTCCAGCACAGCCTGGTCTGCATTTTTTCATGCTGGGTTTCCCAGGGTGTCCTTTGGTGCACAGTAACTGAAGTCATTGCTTTCAGGTTTCATTACAGGTGACCAGAAAGAAAGAGGACTTGCTTGGAGTCAGGACCTTGAGAAAGGTCTCTTCATTGCCCTCCTTCCCACAGACTCATTTATCTGGCCACAATAAAACTGTGTCTCCTCTGTCAGGTTTACCCCCTCAAAACCCTTTCTATAATGAGCAATTTCTTTGAGTTTAAGTGGACACTAACACTGAGGGATAGCTGACAAACCAAAAGACAAAATAGTGAACAAATTTAACTCGTTAAGCCCTTAAAAATCTATCCACCACATTTGTTTCTGTGTGCAGACAGTCCATGAGAAGACTGTAGCTCCCTTCCATGTTTGGTCCCAGAAGCTCTTCATGAAGCTTGTTTACACCTTGTGATCAGAAGTAGCAGTCTCACCCCCTAGGCTTTTTGTTCTCTGAATGGATAAGTTTGTCATACAATTCAGTCTTCTAGTGTAAATAGCATTTCTTGTGAATTTTTCTATTCACTTTCAAGGTGTATTTGTGCGTAACAGCTTTAAAGTGTTTTCTCAGCACTTGTGGTTAATAGAATTTGATCACAACAATCTGTAAAAATCAAATCAAACACAGAAGAGAGTGTCAACACAGCAATGTTTTAAAATGTGCATGTATACTCAGCAAGGTTTGAGGAGGGAATTACTTTGCGGATGGCTGGGGGGGTGGGATGGGGGGTGGTCATCTGCTTTTCCATTGTCATTTCAGCTCCAGAGTATTTTGTAGCCAGACTCATAAACCACAGAACGCATTCCAGAAGGGACCTCAGAAGATATTAATCTCCAACTCTTAATTTCAAAGGCTAAACTACTGCAGACAGATGTTCATCTGCTCTGCTTTTAAGATGCTCCGAGAGATTCTGCAACCTACAATCTATTTCGGTCCTCATATTCCTTTAGACAGCTACTTCCTTAATTAGAATATATTTCCTAATGTCTAAACTAAATCTCTTCAATTAAATGACTGCAATTAAATTGCTGCAAGTTAAGCTTATTACATCTTATCCTACCCACAGTGGACTCAGAGGACAGTTATTAACTTTCTCTTTGGTTATGTATCCTTCTCCCTGTTTTCTCTTCTGTAGACTAACCAACCCCAAATCTTTTCCAAATACACCATGTTTCTTAGTCTTCTGTTCTCCCCTGAACTGTCTTCACTGTGTCTCTATCCTTCATAATTGTGGTACTCAAACGGTATATAGTGTTCTAGCTGAAGCTTTTCAAAAAAAACCCTGCTATAATTTGTTTAGGAGCAATCACATCTCAAATGTTTATCATTTGCAAAACCACTAGAAACCCTTAGGAAACCAAATATTCTGAGTAAGTTTCATATCATATCTTCCATGTGAGATAGTCATAATGCATTAAAACCAGTCAGGATCACGTACACCATTGTACTTGTATTAACACTACGGCAGTTGAGAAAGAGCATTTCACTAACTTTTCTCTAAGAGCCTGCTTCAAATTACCCATCAAGAGTATAGTCTTGGTCTGTCTGAAGTCTGATTTACTTGAATTTAATTCTAAGTAAAGAAGAGATCCCACATTACTTCACTCTCTGTCCTGTACTTTGAGTCAGTATATATATTTGCAAGTTTCTAACTATGGATTGTATCTGGCTGTATGTTAATGCCACTCCAGAAATAGGTGCTTTGAGCAGTTCTTAAGAGGCTGTGATCAAAACCAAACATTTCTTGAAGGTAGGCCAATTCTGACAGTGTTGTATATAGAAAAAAACCCACAACACAGAAGTAAGTTGCAGCAAAGGCAAAATGTCTATTTTCATGGCTTCAGAACAAAAGATTTCAATATTTGACTTTTAAAACAATTCTTTTTTTTCTGTTACAGAATAATGCTAAAACTATATGAAATGTTTCACATGCAAAAATAAAATACAATTCTGTAACATCTCTTTAATGGTGATCTGGAATTATTTTTCTTCAATGCAGAAACAAAATGAGGCTTATTTCTGAAATGCTTCATGGCATGAGACAATCCTCCCCATAACTCTATTTACTTCTCATGCAAAGACAACAGCTCAAATCAGCCTACCTTCATAATTAAATTTGTAGCCAGTTATGTAGTGTGGTATTTTTTTGTTTATCAACTGCATCCTAATAAATGTGATGTATTTATACAGTGATGGCAGGAGTAAATGCCAATATTCTGGTATGTATCCATTACTTCTATTCATCTTGTATATGAACAAATTACTAGACAGTTGGCTTATAGTTTGAAGCAGCTGTACCTTGCAAGGCAGTTAAGTTTTTATTTGTATTTTTATTTTCTTTTTTTTTTAACCTGGACAATTTTAAAGCACCAGCTGCAACAGCACAGACAGAAATAAGCCATTAGGCCAAAGCAGACAGGCAGGACCATCTTAATCTGATGGTCAAAGCCACCAAAGCCAATACCTTCTTGAACTACACTGTTGACTTCTCCAGTTTGCAGTCTGGCATTCCAGCTTAAATCTATTTACTTAACTGTTTATTTTGGCTATGACGTGAGCTTTTGGGAGCGTCTCAGGTGTTGGCAGCAGTTCTTTTCTTCCAGACTCTGCCCTCTGGTGGTATCCTTCATCAGAAAGGTGACACAGACAACTAGGGAGGTACACACCACAGCAAAATTTGTCGAGGGCTATCTGTCAAAGTCCATTAGAAACATGCTTTAATACCTCACCGAAGCACATTTAAAATTATAACTGAGCATGAACTACTATAACATCTTTCCCTCTGTAGACTTCTGTTGTTTCTTACTTTTGCTTGTTAAAAAAAAAAAGCTCAGGAACATCCCAAGCTTTCATATAGTATTTATATTTTTCTGCCCTCAGCCCAAGGCTGGAACATAAAATGAAGACCAAGAGCAGGAAACAACTGTTCTTGAATGTCTGAAGATCCATATTGAACATACGGCTTTCAGCTTGTTTTCTTTTCCAGACTGGTTCATCTCTGTCTCTTTATTCTGTATAACAAAAAAATGAGCATGCATGCACACATATAAGTAATTGTGTAGAATTAGACATAATTACAATGTTAACTGGAAATCAGCAGGCTGAAATGACCATCTTCTTTCACTCTCCCTGGTTTTCCTTCCCAAATGTTAAATGTTTTTCAAAATAAGGATAAGAATAACTTGATTTTCTGCATTATTGCTGCTCCATTAATACCGATGTTGATGCCTTTCTACATTTATCACCTTCTTACCACATTTTCCATTTAACAGTTCACATCATAAGACTTCATACAAAGGCACAAGGACAAATAAATATTGATAATTTAGTGCTCTCCTGGGTGAGGTTTATGATAGCATTTTTGAATGACCTTTTCTGTTAAACAAAAATCATTCTAGCACCCCATCTTATTTATTACAGCCATAAATTCAGATACCAAAGACTTTTTTCTGCATAAATTCTGTCATGATTACAAATATATCTATTTGGATATGAAAAAAACCCCCTCTGTTTTTTGTTATAGCACAGTATTATACTAGAATACGCAGTACTAGAATACACAGTGCTACATGGTTGGTACTGTAGCTGCAGGCTGGTTATGAGTTCCTCAGTGGTCTATGCTGGGACCTCTCCCGTTCAATATCTTTATCAATGACCTGGAGGAGGAGATGAAGTGCACCCTCACCAAGGTTGCAGATGACGCTAAACAGGGGTTGCAGTCAATGTGCTCGAGGGCAGAGTTGCCTTTCAGAAGGACCTAGACAGACTGGAGGAACGGACCAACAGGGACCTCATGAAATTCAACAAGGACAAGTGCAAGGTCCTGTACCTTGGATAGAGTAACCCCCTGCAACAGTATGGGCTGGGGACTGACCAGCTAGGGAAGGGATCTGCTGAACGGGATTTGCTGAACAGGATCTGGAGGTGCTGGTGGGCAGTGGGCTAAACAGGAGCCAGCAGTGTGCCCTGACAGCACGGCAGGCTAGCAGCATCCTGGGCTGTGCTAAATGGAGTATAGCAAGGGTATCACCAAAAGTGATTATTTACTTGGCACTTGGTTAGACCGTATCAGGAACACTGCAACTGATTTTGGGCCCCCCGTGAAAAGAAGGTTGTTAATAAGTGAAGCGAGTTCAATGGAGAGCCACTGGGATGGTCAGGAACTGGAGTACTTGCCCTCTGAGGAGAAGCTAAGGGATCAGGCCTTATTCAGCTTGGAGTTAAGATGGCTTTGGGGGCACCTAGCAGTGTCCCCCCAGTACCTGCGGGGAGGTTATAAAAATAACAGAGTGGTGGTTCATCATGGGATGATGAGAGACCATGGGCATAAATTAAAGTAAGAGAGACTAAGTGTTTATTTAAGAAAAAACTTTTTCTTAATAAGCACAGTCAGGCAATAGAATAGGTTGCCCAGGGAGGCTGTGCAGTCTCCATCTTTGGAGGTTTTCAAGATCCACCAGGCTAAAGTCCTGAGCAACCTGGTCTGGTCTCACAGCTGACCCTGCTTTGAGCAGGAGGCTGGACTAGAGACCTCCCAGGGCCTTTCCCACCTGCAGGATTAAGTATTTCTAAGACATTCCCACACTGATCCCTGCATCATCTTCCAAGCAAGGTAGAAGGTATGTCCTAAAGTCATGTTTCGAGTGATTGAAACAGGACAGCGTATGACAGTGTGCCATACCAATAATTTTCAGAACATTGAATGTGTATCAGCACTTTCAGAAATGGGAACAAACATGAATGCAACTCAAGCCATTCATAGATAAGCTGTTCTTTATCAATAAGATGTCCTGAATTCCTCTCCTTGGGTTGTTATTCACTCATTCCCACTTTACCTGTCCCCATCTCTGCTGTGCTGGCTCCATTGTTTATTCCACCAAACAGTAAGCCACAGCAAAGAACACATCCAGCTGAAAAGCAACGTGCATGAGAGGGGTAAAAGGGGCTTTAGCCAAATCTGATCAGATACATAGAACCATGGACTGGGTTACTATCCAGAGTAAGATAGTGAGAAACATCTACTCTGTTTCTACATCTATTTCTAGATCTTGTGTACGATGCATGTAAAAATAGCTGCTACTTACGAAAGGTTTAAGGTACTCAGACAATTCATCATTAGTGATGTGGATTGACATGCTGTGAGAGAACAAAAAGACTAGCCCAACAGAGTTAATGTAAAGTTGTCAGACTAACAGCTGAAACTGTCAATTTCAAATATGACTCATGGCCCAAACAATTTTAATTCCAAGAGGGTCAGGAGATAAAGCTGACTCACCCATCAAAAGGGTCTGCTTTGCAGGAGGAGCTATGTGTTATCTTGAGATGAATTTGGGAGTACATTCTCAAATTCAATGTATTTACAAATAACATTGAAAATACAGTGAGCAGTGAAGTATAAAGTTTGCTGATGCTAAGAAGTTATTCAGTGTAATAGGAAGAGAAGGTATTGGGGTAGTGTCCACTAATGCTAACATTTTAGTTTTTATTGGGAAGGTACGTTTGAAGCAACTTTTATGATTCTCAATTACTGCACTTCATTTTGCATTGTCAAGAAGTCTTTGAGTGCACAATCTAGATTGCAGCTTAGGAGAAACTAAGCTGGAAGATACACTCTGACTACTACATACTTTTCAATCCGTGCGCCCAGACTAGTCCCAAGTAACTTCCCACACACATAGACCTGAAATACATATACTGTGGATGTTGGATTCTCAACATCAACTAAAATTCACTCTAAAATTGTGTCCTTTTACAATCTGTTTTTACTGAGCTGTACCACTTAGTAATGTACACGATAACAAAATGGAGCTGAAATTCAGATTAGATAAATATAGAGCAATGCACCTGGGGGAGGTGGGGAGCCACTCCAGTATTATGTGTAAAATGATGCAGCAAGATCTTGGAAACATGTTAGATCCATGAAAAAACAGCTAAATTGTTCTTGTACCTCAAAATGGATAATCAAAGGCAAGGAATGACTGAGCAGCCTAGCAAAACAGATAAAAGAAATCCACAACATCCTGACATGGATGACATGGCAAAGACAGACAGGTGTTGAGTCTTCACTGTCTTTTCCAGTACAAGAACTGCCAGCCAACAAGTGGCACTTGTCAGAGCCAGGTTTGAAACAAAAGAAAGTAATTATTTACCCATCAGCAGTGCACTGGTGGGTGTCATGTGGGTACAAAGTATTTTTCCTTCTCTTGTTATCTGCTTGTGCTCACTGCTAGGGCCAGACTGCTAACCTAGTCGGATCCACAAGCTGAAACAGAAAAGATAAAAAAGACAGGTGAAACTGAAGGAAGTGTGAACCTAAGAAAACTCCAAATCACTGTATTTTAACCTTCATTTGCAAAATCTTCTGTTCCACAATCAAAATCTCTTTCTGACCTCTCAGCAAGGTCAGCAACAAAGTAAGACTGCAGTAAGAATCTCAATGAGTTATTCTGTATTTGCCATCTTGAACATAGCATGTTTTATTTAATGTTTTATTGTAACTACGTATTCTTGGTTGATTGCTGTAAGTCAGCAAAAGAAAAGGTAAATTTAAGGCAGTAAACCTTTTAGAGCAATGTTTCCCAGCCTGTATTCCAAGTCCAAAAAAGCCTGCTGTTAGTAGAGGCTTAAATCACTGTATAGGAATGTCCTCACCTTCACTGGAATGTTTTTAGGGTACCTCGTTTTGAAAATTCCTCTCTCCGAGGTTGAAACAGAGATCTGTTTCTTTTCATTTTGGGTCCTTGAGTGCAACCGTTGAGTAATAGCCAGCTTCAAGAATAGTTGTTAGTCTATCAGACTGAACTTGGAGCTGGAGGTGATCAGAAAACAAGAGAAATCTGTGTAACTTAAAGAGAGACAGAATGATGTTTAAAGACACTTCCCCCTGAGCAAAGCAGAGTCCCTTCCTGAGTGCTGTTCCAGATGTGCTGGCGGGATTTGACTTGGGGGATGGTGTCAGACAGGCAAGATAAAGATAAAAGAATTAGTATAATTGGAAGATGCAACTTGCAAGCAGCAAAGAATTGAGCTCTTTCGTCGTTGTTCAGTTTGTGCTGGCTGAGAGCAACAGTTCTCTGCTTGTTTCTGTACTACATTGTTCTTTCTGCTGCTTTCTGCAATTTTTAATATATGCTTCCTGGCCTTGGAAATAACGTACCATCTGAGGCATGGCAGCTCTTAAAAGTGGAGCATCTCAAACTACTGCTGTAGCATGCATAATTCTCTTGGTTCAAACCATCGTGATGGGAGACAATCAAACTGAATAGAGTTACCCCAGGGAGGAATTTGGCCCATTAAGTCTAGCAAGACCTTATGGTCCATCAAACACGTCCTTATAAACCCAAAAAGATAAAATCCACCTATATTTTATCTTCCCTTTTTAAGTCTCATAATATAGGTAGCTGTCATTTTCCAGCTGCCTATTTAGTTGATTTATACTACTTATACTGATGACTTTAGCACTTTGTTCCTTTTGTGCGAGGAATTGGCCTGAAATGCTTATTTTCTTCTCACTATTTTAACAACTTCAGTGCCATAGATAAAGTATGTGCAAAGGCTTTGCAGAGTCTCTGGCATTTCATTTGCTTCCAGCTGAGTGCCATGACTTGTGCTGCATTTTCTCAGCGGCTTGAACAGTCTTGACAATTATTACACAGCTACCATCAGAGGGATTCAAAGGGGTCCTGAATGGAGAAGTCAGGACTCTGGTAGCTTGTGAACCAGATCCGTGGCAGAGTGAGCTCCACTGCAGTGACCACAAGAGTACTGACAATGTGATGTGCATGATTCTAGACTGACAACTTTATAACTGGAAACAGGTGCTTATTTGTACCTGTTGAAATGGAAGATAAAATAAGTAAGCTGAGAATGTTCTTATCAGATCCTTATCAGGTTCTAAGAAATATTTTTAAAAACCCACTAGTGCCTTTTTTCTGAAGTGATTATGAATTCTGTGGTTGCATATAGACAATCTTCTTACTTATATCTTTATCAAATGCTTGTGGCATACCAAATCCGGAAAAATTGTCATGTTATAAAATGGAGGACTGCTTGCACACATCAAAATGGAAATTTAGAAGCCCCAGCATAGGGATTACTTGTATGGGCGTGTGTGATGTTCAGAGAAGTACTGAGATGGCAACTGATATATATTTGCCCATTTCAACAGCAAGTGACTATCCAGCCACCACTGTAGAGAATTAGCTGGAGCTTGTCGTTTTACTCTGTCCTGCAACGACAGACTTCAGTGAGAACCTGCACTTGTGTGAAAGCTAAAGACTGAACTATGTGAAGGTAATTTATAACAGGAGGTGACCTGGGGTCTGACTGATGGTCTCCTTTCCTCCTCACATCTGCTCTGTAAATTCTAATGGTCAATAAATCAGTTAACTGCTAGATATGACTTGAAACTATACCATGTCCCCACACCAAGGACATTGGGGTAGCCTGCTTTCTCAATGCTCAGAGAAATCTGCAGAGAAATAGGTACCAAATAAAAGTTTCAAGGGGCCCCGAGCTCACTGTCACGGCACAGCAAGGGCCAATAGCTCCCGTGAGATGGGTTGGCCATGGCTAGGGTCTGTCCGTAGGGCATCTGGGGATGCTTCCCCACTGCCCTGCACAGGCTGAGAGCTGGCACCAACCCCCTGAATGGGATGCTTTCAGGGCCCTGATAAATGTTCTCATAATAGTATAATTTATTTGAGGAGGTATTTTGCTCCTGCTGACCCAAACTTGGATATTGCAGTAGCACAAAGAGATCAGCCACATAAAAAGTTCTCCCTCCACAGTGGGGCATAAAAACACAAAGATTGTCTGAGCTAATGGCCTAACAATAAAACTCATATTGTTCAGTTTTCTGCTGGAAGCTGGTGCATAAGAAAAACATCTTACTATGTAAAAACAGGCTTTTCGTTAAGGTTGGTAGCGACTCCAAATTGATATCTGGCTATGTAGTTGTATGAATTTATGGCAAGAATGTGTGGTTCCATTATGAGAAATGAATATTGATGTCTGTAGTATATGGAGACAAATTGAGCCCTAATGATTGCCTAATAAAGTAATTTGTTCATAGATCACAAGGGGATACAAGCAAGAAATTTTTAATGGTAAGGCCAAGGTAATTATTTTTCAGCATCTAATTACACCTATACAACTGATTTGGGCTACATTTGCTGAACTAAATGATGATATAGAATGTCCCACTGAGGTTCACATTCATCATTAAAAACCAGTTCCCAGTCTTTGACAAGAGGACAGAGCAGCTCCTGAAAGGTAATTTAATATAATTAGGAGGATATTATGTTTACTATCTGCACACTGTGCTTGCTTTAGATTAAATCCGACATCTGGAGAAGTAGAGGGACATTTTTCCCAAAATTAGCCTTGTCATCTCAGATCAAACTTTGCCTGCAGTTTGTTCTCTTCCCATCTCTAAATTGCAGCTAATGAGAAGGAAGAAGCCTGTCACAGGAGTAATTTAATATAATTAGGAGGATATTATGTTTACTATCTGCACACTGTGCTTGCTTTAGATTAAATCCGACATCTGGAGAAGTAGAGGGACATTTTTCCCAAAATTAGCCTTGTCATCTCAGATCAAACTTTGCCTGCAGTTTGTTCTCTTCCCATCTCTAAATTGCAGCTAATGAGAAGGAAGAAGCCTGTCACAGGAGTCACAATAACAGTATGTGCTTGATGGTGCTGGAGATACAAAGAGTTTTATAAGGTTTATAGAGACATGCAAGGAAGGACTGGCCCTACTTCTCTGGGTACGGTGTGTAGGGCTCAGTACTGGGGCCGGTCTTGTTTAATATCTTTATTGATGATCTGGATGAGGGGATCGAGTGCACCCTCAGTAAGTTTGCAGACGACACCAAGCTGGGCGGGAGTGTTGATCTGCTCGAGGGTAGGAAGGCTCTGCAGAGGGACCTGGACAGGCTGGATCGATGGGCCCAGGCCAACTGTATGAGGTTCAACAAGGCCAAGTGCCGGGTCCTGCACTTCGGCCACAACAACCCCATGCAGCACTACAGGCTTGGGGAAGAGTGGCTGGAAAGCTGCCCAGAAGAGAAGGACCTGGGGGTGTTGGTCGACAGCCGGCTGAACATGAGCCGGCAGTGTGCCCAGGCGGCCAAGAAGGCCAATGGCATCCTGGCCTGTATCAGAAATAGTGTGGCCAGCAGGAGCAGGGAAGCGATCGTGCCCCT